>NC_056732.1:901104366-901174366 GCF_019279795.1 Protopterus annectens
GGAGCGGGACTGCCCTGTACCCGTTTGAAAGTCAGATTTAGCACGTAGACAAGGTTACTCCCACTGTTAGCATTCTATATGTCAGCACTAGATAATACAGCTGTTCCGCTGCTGTTTTCCTTCACATTCGTTATGAATGCTTTCTTGTTCCCATGTTTGTTCTGTAGATATATATATATATATATATATATATATATATATATACACACACATATATATATATATATATATATATATATATATATATATATATATACATATGTAGGGTTGCCACCTTTTCAAATGCCCAAAGTGGGACATTTTTGGTAGAAACGTCAGATTTTGCTGGCCAAAACATACCCACAACCAGTACAAAGGACGGAACCTGAGTTTTTTGCCTGACAGATTATTCTTGTAGCATTTTAGTTGCTTATTCTGTTTATTATAACATTTAGATGTTTCAGATACAGAATAACTGTTTTATGCAGTTATTACATAAATATAGGAAATAATTTTGTCATTAAATTTCAGGACATCTGCCATTTTACAATATTTTACAGGACACAACTGCCCAAAGAGGAACTGTCCCTCGCAAAGTGGGACAGGTGGTAACCCTATATATATATATGTATATATATATATATATATATATATATATATATATATATATATATATATATATATATATATATATATATATATATATATATATATATATATATATATATATATATATACGTACGCATGCATACACATCTATATGATTTAATTACTTTGATCATACTGTTGAATGGCTGTGCTGTCTGCTATGTTTGTGATAACGTCGAAGTTAGGTATAGCTGCCATCTTGGTGGTAAATCACATTGAATGTGATGTGTAGGGTCCTGGCATCGGGCCTGGCTGACAGGGTTTATTCTGTTGCTGGGCAGAACAAGGGCCTTTGGACAAAGGGTGAGTACAACACTTTTCAGGTGTGGTTTTCCATTTAACCACCGATTCACGTCACGCAAAAACCTTCTGCATTCTTACTGTGATACATCACCCCAGTTCACATTTCAATGGTATTATATCATTATACAGGATAAAATTAGCAAGATATGCTCGTATACGGATTATATGTCATAAATGGTGTGTGCTGCAGTCGAACCGTCTGCTCGATAGTCGGATGCTCTAACCACTACACTATTGGTGTTCTGCTTCATTTATATGTATACCCATGGTTCATAGTTACCCGAACACACGCCTCGACACTTTAACACAGCAGGCATACATTTTTCTGTTGGGAAAACTGCACTACTACACATGCGCAATTCCCTACTGCTATAGACATGTCCCATATGTTGGCTCACTCCAAGTATATTCAAACGTCCCACCTTATAGTCCTGGGACATATGTTCATGTAATGGTCAGGGTGTTCAATTAGTCTTCTGGTTTTTGGCTCATCCGACTGTTGACTGGGACTGCCCTGTACCTGTTTGAAAGTCAATCTTAGCATGGGGACATAGTTAGTTCCACTTTTAGCATCCTACCTGTAGTTGGAGATGCAGAGGTTTGCTCACCTCTGGGCAACTTGATATGACAGCATTAAATATTACGTGGGGTTCTGCTGCTGCTTCCCTTCACATTCGTTATGACTGCTATGTTGTGACCATGTTCATTCTTTATATATATATATATATATATATATATATATATATATATATATATATATATATATATACATATATATATATATATATATATATATATATATATATATATATATATATATATATGTCTGTACATACACATGCATATACACCTACATGCTTATTTACATTTCCCATACTGTTGAATGACCACCACTTACCGTCGCGCATACACGCTTGTATACCCACTTACGTCTGCTTTAAAGCACCTTAATCACCCTATATCCGACTGCCATTATTGTGGCCATCATATAAAATTAGCCATTGCATGGCTTGGACCTGGGAACAGGAACACCATAGTCACTGGTTTTACCACTAAACCATCCATGATACATTCTCTATGGATGTAATTAGGATATATGACTTTACTACAGCCATTCCACAGTACTGGCACCAAATGTGACAGTCAGGTGGTGCACATATGTTTAGTACATGTTACTGTTCATATGTTTTCTGAGACGCATATGTATACATTTGCAAGTATACATATTTATGAATTGGACACATACTTGACAACTACTTATATGCATGTATGTGTGATGTGTAGCTATGCGAATATAAGTATGTATGTTTATAGATATATGACTACATATCTGGAGTTATACATGGCCATGTATATGAACAACTGCATATGGGAGGTACCTGTAAAATTTTTATATAGGGGTTGTGTGCATCATTACGATGAAGAACCTGGACAGGGTATACATTTTGTGGACATGTACTATTTGGAAGATGGTTATGGCGATGCTTTATGTGAATATGTGAAAGGTATATATTCCCGATAATGCACGTGGGGAGATGTGCATCACGGTCAGGTGTTTAATCCCGGGTCATAGGTTCTGCAGGACTGGCTGGAGGCTGAACAGGGTTGTGGACAACTACTGCTCATACAACTTGTGTCCAGATGTCTACGGGACTGGACATCATGTCATGCCACCAAGTCTAATCTTTAGAACAGATACTTATCCCATGAGGGATAGCCAAACATTTTGGGGACCAATGACTTTCATTCTTTTGGATTTACGAAAATGAGGGAGGGTTCAACATGCAAGGGATACATATTTGCAATCCTGAGACTGCCTAGGGTGTGACTGCCTACTAGATATGAGTAGGGGTCACTATGTGCAGATATGGCTGTGCCAAGCTAGCAGCCTGAGTACAGGGGGTTTTGGTGGATGTTCAGGAAGGGAGGGTGGTGTGCTGTGGAGGAGATGATGGATATTCAGTTATGTATCCAGGTGTGTTGTGGTTGGATGGCTCAGTTCAAACCAGACCATTATGTGGGTGTGAGCTGGTAACATTTCTGTACATGTGTATTGCACATTTTAATATTCATATGTTTGTGGGATTGTGTTCTACAGTATGGCCTGTCAGGTTGTATTGCAGATTTGAATGTTTGTTCTTTGATTTTCTTTCTGATTCACCCACTGCTCCCTCGTACACCTCCAGTTCACCTATTGTGCTTCTGACCCAGTCTCCCCTTGGCGAATTATTACATTACCCATCTCCCCCAACCCCATATTCCACACACACCATCCATCCCTTCTCTGGTTGATGGCCCATGGCACAGACAACAGAATACATTGCGTACACTATATATCTCTGGTACCAACATGGTTGTGAGGACGACCCTAGCATTTTTGATCTTCCACATGCTGTACTTCATGCACATAGGTACACACAAATACTTACCTTTCATGACATGGTAGGTAGACCCGGGTAATACCCATTCATCTTTGGGCCATCCAGACAAGGATGACTTGGACCACAAATGGGAAGATATTGAGCAAATGCTCTGACCATTGGTAGGGTTGCCACCTTTTCAAATGACCAAAGTGGGATATTTTCTGCACACACATCAGATTTTACAGGACAACACATACCCACGGTCAGTACAAAGGATTGTACTTTAGTTTTATGCCTAAATGAAAGCTTATTGTTGTAGCAGTTTAGTTGCTTATTTTGTTTCTTGTAACATGTACGTATTTTACATAGAGAAAAAATTATTTTATGGAAATATTACATAAACTATGGGACATAATTATGTCGTACAATCGCAGGACATTTAACATTTTTAATATTTTTGGTAAGGACACAACTGCCTAGAGAGGGACTGTCCCTCACAAAGTGGGACAGGTGGTAACTCTAACCATTGGGCTAGGCTTAGCAAAGAGCAGCGGTGTGCTAAGACTCTGCGTTTCGCTTCCACTTGGTATAAATATCAACACTACAATGGAATATGGGCACGGGGTTTTAAATGTCATTTGTTCGAGGGACAGGGACTCAATATTCAGCTACATGCCTTGTGTTTACTTTTTATTTTAGTGTTCACAAAACTATCTTGTATGCTTTGCATACATTTCAGTATCCATGGACACTGACAGGAGTGATTATTATTAGAGGCAGGCTGTACTAGTCAGCATTTTAGGTTGCGTGTCTGCAGCCGACATGTTCACGCCTCCGTGCAGTGCTTTGACATGCCCCCTGCACTCGCGCACGTTTCCTATGCACCTGGACATTGCAGCAGCGCACCTTCATTAATATGCATGTGGTGCTGCTGCGCCATCTCTACGCTGCACGGTCAGTGCAAGGCTAACGCCGTTCTTGTGCCGAGCTTCATGAATCCCGGGGTCTGTGTTTAAGAGACTCCTCTGATAGTACAGTTAAATATTTTGAATGACCAGTTAATAAACAGTAGTATAGCTACCTTTTTTGAATAATGCAAAATGCAGTACCATATGTAGTGTAGTGAAAAGAGAAATAATGGAAGCAGTACTTTTTGTACAAGTTTAAACTGGAGAAAGGGAGCTCCATTTAATCCATTAGTGGCTCTGTGCAACACGATGCCCTTGGCATATTATATGCCTGTTTACTAAATTGCAAGTACCTTCGTTGAAGGTTGTGCATTAGGGCAGGCAACTCAGCACATAAAAATCAACTGCCAATCATTAGCGGACCGGAGTTCCGCTGTGGTGACCCCTAACCAGGAAAAGCCGAAAGACACAACAACAACTAAATTGCAAATAGGCCATCTTACCAGGCTAGAAAATACAATTCATGAACTGCAGGTTTATTTGTACAATAATATGGTAATAAACCCTTCCAATACTAGATGGTAATTATGTTTATGCCAGTCATGTGGTGCAGTAAATAATTCTGCAAGAAAACATCCAATTGCATATCGCTCAAGAGCATATGTTGACCATTAAGGAAGATATGCTCAGACTGAAACAGAAATATATGTATGAAATTTTATTTAGCATTTTTTTTTAGTAAGGAGCGGAAACTACTCAATTTGTCTCTCAAATGTACCACTTTAACATTTTGGTGCCAAGCTTGAAGCTTAGCTGACATTGATTCTTTTCTGTGTAAAAAAATACCAGGAGCTTCTTTTGTGTGATACAACATAACTTAAGTGCTGCACACAAGTCTGAATCTGATAAAAAGAGGCAAAAGCTCTTTCTGGTCAAAAAAATGTACAAATCTTGTACACACTAGCAATCTTGATAACCCTTGTCTCTATGCTGCTCTGTGCAACTGTCAATGGTCGTAAAGGCAGGAGATGCAGTTTGAGGAGGAATTGAGGCTTGCTCATCATAAGCATCATATGAGTGCAACTTCCAATAGCATATCAGCATTTTCTCAGGCTCTGAACTTCCATGATGTAGGTTTAACAGAAAAAAAAGTAAACCAAGTCCAAAAAGAAACACCAGTAGCCACAAAGAGTCGAACAGATGTAGAAACTTTAATTAATATACGTGAAATCACTCACAAAAAGAAAATCCAAAGTAAGTTGAAATCAAAAAATGTGCGGTTTTCCCAGTACATGTTTTGATTTCAACACACACCATTCATCATTAGATAAATTAAGAACATCCAGGGGTCTACAAGTGCACCCCATTGCACCTGCCTGCGGGTGCCTTTGGGTATAGGGTAATATATTCCCAGATAGTTTCATCCCTCTCAAACAATGTTTCTCAAGGGCACTTGAAAAACTAAATCGAGTCTTCAAAGGGGGAGATGGGTTTGATGAAAAGATGTACTGCCAGCAGAGCTAACTGGAATTTTGGAAATAATTATATGTCATTTCAGAATATCAAACTGATTCATACAAGATGCTGGTGTTATAAATGTATTAGAACTGTATGTCAAGTGTATATCAAACTGATTTGTACAGACATTTGTGTTGAAAAGGTATTTGTAAAGTGCTTGTGTCTGAAATGTATCTACAGTGTACCCTACTGCAGAGAACAGAAATGTACATGCACTATTGTAACTGTTCAAATGTATATATTTTAACAGAGGAAACTGGATGGTGAACCTCAGTCCAGCAAAGTTTAGAAAAATATCTGAAACTAAATCACTTTATAGGCTAGACCATAGCAATGCTGTCTCACTGGTTTTATGGCCAACAGAGAGACAACGTCTCTACTAGGAAGCTTTCTTTATTGTCTTTGGGGTGAACTAATTGCTACTCTGGAAGCATGGAGGTATGCAATTGTTTTATGACTTTTGGCACCTGCTAAAGATCTGAGGAAAGCTCTTGTGTCTATATTTTACAGGTAGATGCTAAGTTCTTCCGACTTCTAGCAGTGGGGGTTTTGTTTGGGAACTAGAAGTCAGATGACCAGAAATTATGTCATTCTGCAAGCTCTCCCAGCAGTAATAAATTAGATATTATTTTGAGAAGTCTCTTTGAGAGGCAGAGCATTCTGTATTCTGTCTTGGGACTGACAAGAACAAGAACCATTCACCACATCATCTTCCTCACTCTATTAAGTAAGTTATTAGGTAAGAGTGATTCTCTTAGAGTCTGTCAGGAATATGGTGAAGCTTAGTTTAGATATTGTTTTTCTTTATTTGTCTGAGCCTGTACTTAAAGTTTTATTTTAATTATTTCCTGTGGTTTTGAACTCTGATGTCACTGTGAATATATACTTAATATTTTCTTGGTCTTTTATTATTTATTATTAAATATAGTTAAACCTTTCATTGTGGCTGATCTTTGTAGAGATATTGAAGTTTTGAGAGTACTTACAGTACTTGCATATTTATTTGATGACACCATGTGTGCGACTATCATTTGTATTAATATTAATTTCACTCATTATATTGGGTACCCTTGTAAGGGCTTTAAGGTAGCTGGCAGGAGTGTCTGATAGCAGTTGTAACTGCCTTATAGTCTGGTCAGAATGGGCATAGCTAGTAAACCTGTGCCAGCCTTCCCCAGGTGTGCAAGCATGTGTGTGTGTATATATATGTGTGTGTGTGTGTGTGTGTGTGTGTGTGTGTGTGTGTGTGTGTGTGTGTGTGTGTGTGTGTGTGTGTGTGTGTGTGTGTATGTGAGTGTGTGTGTAAATCAAATCTCAAGAGTGTGTTTGTTAGCTGCTTGGACAGACTCGGAGTACTGGTTGGACAGAGAGGGGGCTGGAGGCCTTTGGTTGGACACTCAGCTGAGATCTCAACTCTATAGCTGTACCAGTGGGGAGTAGCACTGGGGATCTGTAGAAAAAGGAAGAAACCTGCCAAGGACTGACTGTGGTCTCTGTGTGCTCTTAAGGGAATTTGCACTTGATGCAGAGAGCTGCATCTGGAAATACTGTGTGTGTACTTGTTATCCTCCCAGTGAACATCCCCCCACAGATGCCAGTGGTGATGACTGAGGCTCCTTGATTACTGGCTCAGAGATGGGATTTCCATGTCATATATTGGTTGGCAGTGGTGGACTGTCATCCCACTACATTCAGAATGGAAAAATATATAAACTAGATGGATTTAAAATGTAGCCTGTTAATGCAAACTTCATTCTTATTAGCTTCTTTGCAAATAGTGCCAAGGTAATTTTCTGACAACTGAAAACAAATTATAAAATCCAAAAAAATGCTCATGTGTTATTCCACTTCCCACAAAATGTACTGTTGCTAAGTAGAAAAAAGAAAATGTGTGGGAAGCAATGTGCAGAGTAGGTTTTAAATCCCAAATAGTTCACTATAAAGTTCCAAATACAATACGAATCAGGTTGAGATGTCTCCTCAATGTAAAGAGCCTATGCAGGCAATTGCTAACACCCAAAACCAGCGGGTGTGTTCCTCTTCCTAGTAGTTCAGCCACAAACTCTTGTTAGTGCAACTCCACAAAACTATAGCTTGTCATGCACAATCAAGTAAATACAAGCGTTAAGCGGAGGTTATAAATATTTATTAAATAAAAACGGCAAGCGCTTTCAACTTGTGGTCTTCTTCAGGCCAATAACAACTAAAGTGCTTGGTGCAAACATTTAAATATACAAACATTAAAAATGCAATGATGTCACATCCTCAATTAGTTGAAGTGCATGCATTATTTAAAAATTAAAGGGACAGGAAGTGCTGCCCTAATTTCAAGCATAGCTTGTTGTAAGCAGCTTCTAAAATCATGAATAAAACATAAAAATATATATAGAGCATAAAAATATATGGCATATATATATATATATATATATATATATATATATATATATATATATATATATATAGTCAGCCATACTGTATTGCTAAACAATCAATCTTATAAACATGCTTTATACATAAGAAAATGATATTTCTATTCTTTTAACAGAGCTAAAAAAATGTGCATCCACACGTGTAATGTGTGGAATGCATACATCCAAATATCCATGTCATGTACTAAAGGAGGTGGAACAGAGAGATGGAACTGGGATGTTGTATGTGTGCATTAGTAAAATATGTATAAGCGGATACGCATGAAGTATATATGTGTATGTCTATATGTGTAAATATACATATAAAGACAGTTAACAATAAGACTATGTGATATAATATCAATGCCCTAAATGAATGCTATGCAAAAGGGGAAAGGAGGGTGTATGTGGGGGGTTGGGGGAAGGGGAGGAGTGACAAGATTAAAGGAAGTGTGGAAAGGGAATGAATGTGAAGGATGGGGGTGGGGGGGGGAAAGTTAAGAAAAAAGTGAATGAAACAAATAGAAAGTAGATAAGTATGAGATATATAATGCTCAATGGCGTAGTGACCTAGATTTCAGCATGGGTTTGATGGATACCCTATCATTGAGGCCAGGGTGACAATCAGCTCTAAGTCTGATAATCCATTTGGTCTCCTTTGCTTCAGTTAAATTCTGGATGTCACCTCTCCTCAATGTGGGTTCATTCACCTGTATCACTTGAAACTTAAATGTGTGTTGTTTAGAAGTATTAATCACATGTTTCGACAATGCACTGCATGGTGAGGCCACTCTGATCTTATATATGTGTTCTCTGATTCTCTCTTTCAATTTGCGGTCAGTTTTACCTATATAAAACGCACAGCACTGTGTGCAGGTCGCTAAATAAACTACATGTGTAGTAGCACAGGAGGCCGCAGCTGTAAAAACAAATTCCTGTCCTGTGTTTGGATGTATAAAGCTATCTGTTTCTTTGATGAAATTACAATAATTACATCTACTACATTTCCTGGTCATGCTGCTTTTCACACAGCTCACAGTTTCACATATTCTGTTCGGTCCACATAACATCCTATATAGGTTATGTTTGTTCTTATATGTGAACCTAGGAGAGTGATCAATCACTCCTGATATATCTAAATCAGTGAGAAGAATGTCCCAGTGCTTCCTGTAAATGTCCTTCACATATCTAACATCCTGTGTGTAAAATATTGGTATCCTAAGTCTATCACTGCTATCATGTATTGCGTCCAATTCTTTGCATCCATCATTTCTATTAGCAAAGTATGGAAACGCTCTACCTTTCCTCAGCTCATTTATATCTTTCATGTTAGCATCTATTTCATCAAGTGAGTAGCTTCTATCCAAAAACATATTCCTCAATTCAGGCATTCTATTATCAAAGCTTACATTATCAGAGTGTAATCTAGATATCTTCATAGCTTGTCCTCTGACAATGTTGTTAAAAACATGTGCTGGATGCATGCTACTACGATGTAATAGATAATTACGATAGCAGCTTTTCCTATGCACACCTGTGTTCAAGAGGCCACTCGGCAATCTCTGAATATAAACATCCAGGAATGATATCAACTCTATAGAGTTATCCATTGTAAACTTGAGATAGTCCGTGTGGGTGTTTATATCTCTGTGGAATTCTAAGAGTTGTTGTTCGTCTCCTTTCCAAATAATAAAAAGGTCATCAACGAAACGGGTGTAAAATGACACATAATTCTGATATGCAGTGTTCTCAAATAGAGAGTTAAACTCCCAGCATGCCATGACAAGGTTGGCGTAGCTATTGGCACAAGAAGTGCCCATAGCTACACCATCCTTTTGAATGTATAACTGATTGTCAAATATAAACACATTGTTCATAAGTACTAACTCCATGAGTTCACAGATAACTTCAATCTTGCTCATAGAGAATGTACCTTCTTTCTCTAAGCATTGACTAATACAGGTAATGCCATCCAAATTCGGAATGACAGTAAATAAAGACTGTACATCTAGGGTGACTAGTATATCCCTCTCACCTTCCTTAACTGTATGTGTCTTGTTATATAACATCAGTAGGAACTGTTTTGTGTCTCTCAATATATGTTCATACTTATTAACGATTGGTCTCAATAAGTATTCTAGATAGAGTGATATGGGTTCCGTTACCCACCCTCTCCCGGCCACAATTGGTCTCATTGGGGGGGTCTCTCCCATCTTTATGGATCTTGGGCATCCCTTGTATACAAGGTTTGATTGGATGTTCTACAATGAAATATCTGTACAGTTCTTCGTTAATTTTCCCTTCAAGTAATAAAACTTCAAGTTTGGTTGTGACCCTATTCATAATTATACTAAGTGTATGTGTGTCAATCTTCTCATAAAATTTTATATCTCCAAGCATCAAATGCATCTTGGTTTTGTAGTATTCCATGTCCATCACTACTATGGGGCCCCCTTTGTCGGCCGGTCTTAACATAATGCTACCATCATTCCTTAAGTTATTCAATGCTCTTCTCTGTGCGGGGTTGAGATTCCCTGTCCCCTTCTTACTTTTATTAAAACTATCATTTGCATATAGATCTTTCTCCACCAACTTTGAGAATGCTTCTATCAATGGATGGTTATTCGGGACATATGTGCTAGGTTTCCTAAATTTATGTAATTCTGATGTAGTGCCAGCAAAATCAAGTTTAATCTGTAAGTAAGAGTGAACAATTTAAGATCAATGATATTATCAGTAATATCACTTTTCTGAGAAGGAATGAATGTAGTACCTTTCTCTAATACATAACATTCATCCAAGGAAAGTGTTTTCCTGGATATATTCCAAATTAATGATTCTTGCTCCCTTGCCATAATTTCTTTATAGTAGGTCCTGGCTGTGGATGGTCTGCTGGCCTCTTTCTCTGTCGGCCTCTGCTCATTGACCGTTCTCTCCCCCTCCCCCCACCTCTCCATTGTGATGCAATAGGGAAAGGGGCTGTATGGGGGAAGCCATGGTTCGATGTGCTATCCAAGGGTACATTTGATTTTTTCTTTCCTACTTCAAAACTACCTTTGCTAGTACTATCACTATTTGTATCAATATGTTCACATATGTCTATACGAGTATTAGCTTCCTCAAGAACGTAAATATTGTGTATATTGCTAATGGGTGACATGCTTTGTATGTCTATACCATCGTGGTGTACCATAGCTGCAGTAACCACCAGGTTCCGCTTCCCACCTCCTTGTGGTAGGTTAGCTTTTATATTAACATCACTATTACTATTACCTTGCCTGTCTTTCTGTTGTATAGGGGGATCTGGGGGGTTGTTATAAAAATTCTTCACTGTATTGTTCACCCTGGGCCAAGTGAAGACATTCCCCTTTTTAAAATCGTCAGTGTCCCTCTTAATCTTATCACGTTTTTGCTGTAATAATCTCTTTTCATACATAAACACATTATCCAACATTTTATCCATATACACATCTATTACTTGTTTAGGATACATATTATATAAGCTTAGTTGTTGTTGCTGAATATTTTCCCTCAAAGAAATTTCTTGAGGCAAAAAGTACTTATTCAAAAGTTCCATATATTTAATGCTAGTTTCAAGGTTAATCTGCTGCCACATGCACAGCAGATCTTTATAAACAGTACCTGTGGTGGGCATTTTAAGAATCCTCAGGCCCCTGGGTACAATTTTGCGTGCAATGCACACCTCAAAATGTTGGCGTTGTAACTGGAGGCGTTTAAGTCTGAGAAAGTCCCCTTCCATCTCCTGTACAAGTGTCGTTAATCCATGGTATTCCTTTTCTGAGGTTCCATTGTCATCTGTCTCAGTAGGAGCATGATAGTGCAAAAGTGGATTTACTTCACCAGTTATTACATCTTGAAACCTAGTCTTGCTCTCTCTGTTGGTTTCCCTTTGACTAAGTAGTACTTCCGGTGTATACGAAAGTTCAATCTTAGTGTCAATAGATTTTGACTCTGCCATGGAATATACGTGAGCAACAACGTGCATAATGAAAATAAAATTAAAAAAATGCTCACGTGTTATTCCACTTCCCACAAAATGTACTGTTGCTAAGTAGAAAAAAGAAAATGTGTGGGAAGAAATGTGCAGAGTAGGTTTTAAATCCCAAGTAGTTCACTATAAAGTTCCAAATACAATACGAATCAGGTTGAGATGTCTCCTCAATGTAAAGAGCCTATGCAGGCAATTGCTGACACCCAAAATCAGCGGGTGTGTTCCTCTTCCTAGTAGTTCAGCCACAAACTCTTGTTAGTGCAACTCCACAAAACTATAGCTTGTCATGCACAATCAAGTAAATACAAGCGTTAAGCGGAGGTTATAAATATTTATTAAATAAAAACGGCAAGCGCTTTCAACTTGTGGTCTTCTTCAGGCCAATAACAACTAAAGTGCTTGGTGCAAACATTTAAATATACAAACATTAAAAATGCAATGATGTCACATCCTCAATTAGTTGAAGTGCATGCGTTATTTAAAAATTAAAGGGACAGGAAGTGCTGCCCTAATTTCAAGCATAGCTTGTTGTAAGCAGCTTCTAAAATCATGAATAAAACATAAAAATATATATAGAGCATAAAAATATATGGCATATATATATATATAGTCAGCCATAATGTATTGCTAAACAATCAATCTTATAAACATGCTTTATAAATAAGAAAATGATATTTCTATGCTTTTAACAGAGCTAAAAAAATGTGCATCCACGCGTGTAATGTGTGGAATGCATACATCCAAATATCCATGTCATGTACTAAAGGAGGTGGAACAGAGAGATGGAACTGGGATGTTGTATGTGTGCATTAGTAAAATATGTATAAGCGGATACGCATGAAGTATATATGTGTATGTCTATATGTGTAAATATACATATAAAGACAGTTAACAATAAGGCTATGTGATATAATATCAATGCCCTAAATGAATGCTATGCAAAAGGGGAAAGGGGGGGGGTGTATGTGGGGGCGGGGAGGAGTGACACTCCTCCCCCCCTTCCCCCCACATACACACACACACACCCACATACACACACACCCCCCCCTCCTTTCCCCTTTTAATCTGCTGCCACATGCACAGCAGATCTTTATAAACAGTACCTGTGGTGGGCATTTTAAGAATCCTCAGGCCCCTGGGTACAATTTTGCGTGCAATGCACACCCCCCCCACATAAACACACCCCCCCCCCTCCTTTCCCCTTTTGCATAGCATTCATTTAGGGCATTGCATAGCATTCATTTAGGACATTGATATTATATCACATAGTCTTATTGTTAACTGTCTTTATATGTATATTTACACATATAGACATACACATATATACTTCATGCGTATCCGCTTATACATATTTTACTAATGCACACATACAACATCCCAGTTCCATCTCTCTGTTCCACCTCCTTTAGTACATGACATGGATATTTGGATGTATGCATTCCACACATTACACGTGTGGATGCACATTTTTTTAGCTCTGTTAAAAGAATAGAAATATCATTTTCTTATGTATAAAGCATGTTTATAAGATTGATTGTTTAGCAATACAGTATGGCTGACTATATATATATATATATATATATATATATGCCATATATTTTTATGCTCTATATATATTTTTATGTTTTATTCATGATTTTAGAAGCTGCTTACAACAAGCTATGCTTGAAATTAGGGCAGCACTTCCTGTCCCTTTAATTTTTAAATAATGCATGCACTTCAACTAATTGAGGATGTGACATCATTTCATTTTTAATGTTTGTATATTTAAATGTTTGCACCAAGCACTTTAGTTGTTATTGGCCTGAAGAAGACCACAAGTTGAAAGCGCTTGCCGTTTTTATTTAATAAATATTTATAACCTCCGCTTAACGCTTGTATTTACTTGATTGTGCATGACAAGCTATAGTTTTGTGGAGTTGCACTAACAAGAGTTTGTGGCTGAACTACTAGGAAGAGGAACACACCCGCTGGTTTTGGGTGTTAGCAATTGCCTGCATAGGCTGTTTACACTGAGGAGACATCTGAACCTGATTCGTATTGTATTTTGAACTTTATAGTGAACTATTTGGGATTTAAAACCTACTCTGCACATTGCTTCCCACACATTTTCTTTTTTCTACTTGAAAACAAATTATATTTCTTATACACTATACCACCAGTGCCTTTTATACACTTTATTTGTTTGCATCTCAGTATAAAAAATCTGCATATTTAGGCTTCAGCTTCTAATACCAATAAATGGAAAAGCAAATTAGCCCAAACCACCCAAATTTACAGTTAACAAAGAACATAACATTTCACATTAGAAAGGTAAAATGTTTGATGCATAGAACATATTTTGTTTAGTTATCAAAATAAAAACATGCAATGAATCAGTGTTGCTTGTGAAAAAGGAAAGGGTTGCGGCACTTATTATAAAATCAATGAAAATTTAGTGCAGGTTAATACAAAGCTGACAAAATATGAGTTATGCATTTAAATATTAGATGATCAAGCAGACATCTGCACATGAGAAGCAATACACATCAGTCAGAAAAATGTAAGATTAAATTACATACAATAATCAGCAAAACTGACAAGGTTTTCTTTGCATGACTCCTTGAATATGCTGGAAGATATATACTGACTTGTCATTTACAAGGTGCTTCTGTGCAGAATACCTCTCAACTATACAGATTTTTTCAGAATATCCAGATTTTTGCCTCATAGTTTTGGTCTAGTTCTTATAAAACTGTGGTTTTCTGGTAAATCAGTGTCAAATCCTTGAAAGTGAAGTCAGAAAGTAATGACAGACATTTGAGTTTCAGACTTCATACCCTTCAGAAAATTTATGTCAATAGAAAACCTGTTATTCTATCAACTTTCTAGGTTTGTAAGAGCGATATTTAAATTTTCCTTTGTTTTGGTCATTTGTCCCCTTATTATTTATGGCTTTGTCCAAATCGCTTGCTCTAAGAGGTTGAGTAGCATGGTGCAGATGGACTTCAAGAAGAGTAAATTATATAGACATTTTGAGAAGAGTATTTATGTATCTTAGTCCCAAACCACTGAACAGGCCACTGTTCAGCACTTCTAACGTGAGGTTGGCATAATGGTTAAGGTGTTTACCTTACAAACATAAGGTACAGGGTTTGATTCTCACATGGGGTAATTGGCTAGGCTGAAAATGGCCCACAAGGGCAGTTAGCCTAGTACTAATCTATGAACCAATTATCAATGCTTCATGGTTTCCTTAGTATTATCTATGAACCAATTATTGTTAGTAATATTATTATTAACTATTTGCCCATCTACTTACCTTAACTACCAGTCCTGCCTCTAGACTGTTCTGTATACCCATTCATTCCTTTCTGGATAAAAACATTCAGCTCGTTTGCTCTGATCAAGGTGAGAGTAAAACAACAGGAGCTGTGTCATCTTCTGTACTGTGTCAGTTGTCCTATAAGCCTTAAAGAGACAAAACCTTGTCAGCCTTTCCTTCCCCCACACCAGTTCCAACAGGTTCCTACGTTCCTAAAGGAACTCCAGTCACCTGCACATTAGACAAATATACAACAAAGATTTATAGGAATAACATGGAGCAGAATGCTAGGCCCTGGCAGCTTCACTTTTAAAATGTTTAGAGGAAGCATAAATGTACCAATGTGCATAATATGAAACAAGACTCAAATGAATGCAGAAAACTATATTTGATTTTTAACTTGTTACTTGACACTAATGAAAAATGAAACCTTTGATCTAATCCATATATCCTTTATAAAGAAGAAGCAAGAGTTTCAAATGAAATACTGAAATAGAATGCATATGCCCATTTATTTACATCGATATCCTGCACTCTGTTCTTGCTTACTTCAGTTTCGGCTATATTTAAAAAACTGTTCCCAAAATGCCTGTGAACTGTATATTTGGAATTATTCTACAGACATTTCTGCAGAGAGTTACACAGAGCTGCTTCTGAAAGGGGCACTTGATTTTTTTTCACCCTTTGCATGTAAATAAATGCATGTGAAGACTGCTGTTTGTTTATTTTGATTTGCATGTAGAAATGCATCTTTTGTGTTACCTAGGAAATGTACTTCAACATACACAAAGTGTCCTAAACTGCAATAACGAAAGACTCATTATCAAATGAAGGATATGAGTCAGACCTGGAGTACAGTTGTGAAAAGAATGAAATCCATTAACTGTGTCAATCTCACCTCAAGAATGTTACTTGGCAATCTGCAATTAAGCACACCCGTAAGATTTGATATGACTTTTAAAGAACTTTATAGCAAAATCAAACAAAAAAACTCCTATAATGTGTTATATGTCCATACAAACTCAAAACATGCCTTATTTAAAGATTTAATATAAAAAACAACAAAAATCAGTGAAATTGTTCACTCTCTGAAACATTTATTCATTTAATATATATGTGTGTGTGTACAAACACACACACTGAGATGGACAGACAGATAGATATGAAATGAAGCCCCTTTAGAATAAATAATCTTACTGTGTTTTTCTTTAGCTCCCTATCAAAATATTAGCACTTGAAATGTTAATTGCCGATAAGCTTTAAAAAAAAAAAAAAAAAAGTCTGACAACAAGAAGAGCGGGTCTCAAAAATTGCTCTTCTCCTTAAAACCTTTTACAAAGAGGCAAGCCACCTTGCATCCCCATCTGGAGGGCAAGTTTCTCCACACTCCCAAACTTATAAATACCAACTCTAAGATTGCCATACCTCAAAGAAAAGGGAATAATCTCAGAAATGTAATCTCGGACTTAATATATGTAAATCCAATTTTTTGGCCATTCAGTCTCCATATTTTGGGACTCACTCTAGCGGGTCCCAACATTTCAAATGGTTACTATTTATTTTATTTTTTCAAAAATGCTGTCTTCTTATGAAGCCATTAGTGCAGCTCGTCTTGTGTATTCAAATAAAATGACGAGGCTTGGCTGTTCGTTTAAGATGTTTATTACACACAAACACATCAGGATGGATGGCTGGAACATAATACTTAAAATTAACTACTTGACTGACTGACTTCTACACACATACATGCTTTCACTCTGGCTGCTTACACAAAATGGCACCCTGCTTTATTTGCTCAGTACTTATATGCACATGCCCATGAACTACAGTGTCTTTAAAGGTACAACACACACACACACACACACACACACACACACACACACACACACACACACACACACACACACACACACTATGATCTATATCCTCCCTCTTTGATAATTTTATCATGCACATGTAAAATGACAATCAGATATGCATGCAAATTATACAAACACATAAACAATAACAATCATGTCCAGGTTGCCGTGTATCTAGGATTATGTCTTGAGATACAACCTGACCTTGTTACATAATAATCAGTACTGGGTTTAGCAACAGGGACAGTTACTGGGGAATGATGTTCATTGGGAACTTCAGGGATACTTTCAGGAACAGGAACAGAAGATTAATTTTTCTCTGGAACAGGAACATTCGATAGCATACTCTGAGAATTAGAGTCTCCATTACAGACAATATGCTGTAACACTGGCTCGGACACTGACAATAAATGTTTCCATTTCCGCTTAAATTCCATTCCTTGTGACTCGATGTATGATCTCAGTTTCTCTCATAGATGTTTTGCAAGTCCTACTCGATCAAAACCTTTTTTTGTCTGTACCCTCACTATCTCTCCATCTTTTAATGGTGTGAGAGGTTGGCTGATTTTGTCATAACGGAATTTCTGTGACAAACGTTTTTCATGAGTTAGGCATTTACTGCTTTCTTGTTTTTAGCAACTGGAATCTACAAATTCTTACTGATTGGTAGTTCAGGAATCTGATATAGCTGAAGGTGTTTTTTCGTTTGGTGCAGTTTAGTACTATTACAAAAAGAACAAGCTGAGATTTCCTTCTCAATATCTTTTGACATAGAAGGCCAAAATACTAGTTCTCTCACCCTACCCTGGGTAGAATCAGTTCCTGTGTGACCTTAGTGCAAGATGTTAATATACTCTTGTTGCAAGGATTTTGGAATTACCACTTTTGGACCCTTTATGATGATACCATCTTTCATCAAAATCTTGTCTCTATAAGGAAAATACTGCTGCACATCTAGTGGTAAATAAGATCGTTTTGCACGCCATCCTTGACTGATAAAATGGCTCAGCTTCTGGAGAATTGGATCTGAAGCTGTATGAGTTCTGAGCTCATCAGGATGTTTGGAAGAAACATTTCTGACTTCCCTGACTTCAAAAGCAGATTTCTCATTGTCATGCTGATCAGTGGTTTGCCTGGGTAATTGGGATAAAGTATCATCAAGATAAAAAAGTTTGCATTTTCTGTAAACCATATTGAAATTGCACTTTTGCAATTTTACCATCATGCATTGCAATCTGGCTGAAGTTGTATTCATTGGTTTTCTCAAAACAGTAAATAGAGGTTGGTGGTCAGCCTCAGTCTGGATAGTTCGACCATAAATATAATCACTGAACTTTGAACATGCAAACACTATTGCCAAAAGCTCTTTTTCAATCTGTGCATACTGCATCTCAGTTTGGGTTAGAGTTCTAGATGCATAGGCTACTGGCCTGCCCTCTTGAAGAATGACTGCACCAAGACCATATTCTGAAACATCACAGGAAAGAGTTACAGTTTTGTGAACATCATGATATCTCAAAGTGGATGGACTGGCAACTTTCTGTTTCAGGACATCAAATGCTCTTTGGTGTTGTTCCAACAGGACTGTTACATTTTTACATGTCAGCTCTTGCAGTGGTGCTGAAAGCTCACTTAAATCAGGAATGAACTTGCCTAAATAGCTGCCCATGCTAAGAAAACATTGTAAAGATGTGGCATTGTTTGGAACTGGCATCTCAAGAATTGCAGCTTGCTTGGACAGATCTGGTCATAAGCCTGAACTGGTAAACACATAAACTACATAAGTAACTTATTTTAGCCTGCATTTACATTTCTGAGGACTCAGTTTAAGATTTACCTCACAAGCATGATCTAGAACTTTCCTGAGGTTTCAGTTTTGTTCGTGTCCACCATTGCCTTTAACAAAAACATCATCTACTATAACAGCACATGGGTAGCCTGAAAGAGATTTGCTCCATCACATGTTGGAAGACTTCTCTAGCAGAATTTATTCCAAATGGCATTCTCAAAAAAACTGTACTTTCCAAAGGGTGTACTGAAAGTGGTTAGCAAGGAATATTTTTCATTCACGCAAAATTTGCCAAAATGAACTTTTTGCATCTAAGAAAGAAAAAAAACAGTGGCATTTGGCATGAGAGCAGTGACTTCTTCAACTGTTCACATCAGACGATGAAGTTGTTTGAGTACTTTGTTCAAATCTCTTGGATCAACACATATGCAATTGTCATCAGAGCTTTTCTTATGCACTACTACCATGGTTGATACCCATTCAGTTGTTTTTTCTACTGGACAAATTACTCCTAAATGCACCATCTTGTCTAGCTCTGGTTTTACTTTGCCCTGCATTACTACTAGAACTTTCCATGCTGGTCTGACAACTGGGTTTACCTTGTGGTCTAACTTCATGGAGTACACAACTGGGAGTTTTCCAAGCTTGTCTTTGAAAATATCAGCATATTCAGAAAAAATATTCTGTGTTAAACCTCCATTGTTATCGATGCTCATGTGGTGGACTTCCTTATTAAATGAAATCAGTCCCATTTTCAAACTACCTTTGAGGCATAACAATGACTGTACGTGTTTTTTGACTATGTAAAATTGTAAGTCATGGCTGTTCCCAGCAGAATAGTATGAAAGCACTATTGAGCCTTCAATTTGAATCACTTCACCACCATAAGCAACAAGCTTTTCACACTTTGTCAAATCAAATTTCTCACTAGCTTTTACTTTAGCAAATGTTTCTATTGACATAACATTGCAGTTTGAACCAGTATCAACTTTGAGCTCTACAGGTCTCCCATTAATCATAACAGTAGAAAATACTTTGCTCTTTGCCAGCAATTCTACTGCATTAACCTTTTCCTCAAGTACAGAAAAATCATCAACATAAAAAGTAGGGTTGCAGCTTTCCATTTAATCAACTCATTTCTTTGAATGCTCTCACTTAATAAATTAATGTGCCTCTTTAGATTTACAAAGGTTTCTGAAATGATTCCACTTTTTACATCCTTGACATTGCTAACCAAAAGCTTAACACTTCTCTCGTTTAAGTTTGTGGCTACCTCCACAATTACGGCAGTTGACTATGAGGTTTACCATGGAATTTGCTAAATCATCCCTCACTTTTGCTGTGTGTGCCTTTGGTTTTACTATAGCTGCCCTGGGTTTCATTGTGGGTTAACCCCCTTTGGCCTATATCTCTTAACCTTGTGCTGCATGCTATAAACATTTATGTTGGAAGAAGCTGCAAGCATGTTCTTCTTATTCATAAGCATGTTCATATGCTTTTCTGTATCGTATCAAGGTCAACACTGAATACTTAATTTATTGAAGGTGCTGCATGCTGTGCTTGCTGCTGAAACCAAAGTCTTCTTAGACAAAGTCTTGTTGGCTGTTTAGTGTTGAAATCAAAGTCTGGTTACAACATTGAGTCTTGCAAATTGCACTGATGAGAAAATATACCTTACAGCACAATACTTTATATAGTGCAGCTACTAATAAATAACTTATTTTTATAACAGACAACACATAGTGCTGCAGTTTATAGCTTTAATATGTAAAGTTTTCTTCACGACCAGTATAGATGATAACTTTACATTCTTTATTAATATCAGAACCCAAGTTCATACATACCTCTAACACAACTTGATTTTTACAGTCTTTTTGTACTGTTTTGGATCCTATTTTTCTTCTTTTTGGACTTTATACGGAAACATCTGTTTGCTAATGCTTGTATTTCATACTTGTTTTTTTAAGGAAATGTCTTGTGAGAAAGTACATATAAATTGTTTCTCGCCTGATCATGTCCATTCATCTATAAGAAAGCAAGTGAAACGTTTTTGCTGATATGGTGAGAAAATGTGTTTTTAAGGAAACATTTTGCAAAAAGCACATACTGCTGATTTTATAAAAAGCATGTCTATTCATCTATTAAACTTCCTTGCTGATCCATTAACAGAAGTTTCTTGTTTTTTTCACTTATTTTAGCCAGAACTATGTCACATAGTACGGATGCAGTTTTACATTGCTAAGCTATATTCCTACATTTAAGCAAACTTTTATTCTATACTTTATCTTTCAGCAAATTTACAGCAGAATTAATTATAATCTTTTATTCACTACAACACATACTAACACATATATCTGACAAATCTCTATGGCTTTGCTTAAAGTTAAATAACTGTCTCAAAGCAAAAGCTTTCTCACTGCGTCATTATTAACAGCACACGCAAGCCTGTTTTTATCAACTCATCTCTTAGATCATCAAATCTGCACATTTTTGCCTTGTTTCTCAAGTCAGTTACATATGTTGCAGATGTTTCACCAGGCCTTTGATCTCTTGTATAAAATGTGTGCCTTTCCAGTGTAATATTTGATTGAGGATTGCACATTTCTCTAAATTTACATTCTAAGCACTCAGAGTTTTCCCATGTTTCAGCCTGTACCACAATATGGCGGTCTTCCCCCTCCTCTGCATAAACAGCAGTGCATACACAAATGAACATTCTCTCTCAGTGGCTTCTGAACCAGCTAAATTAAGCAGAAAAATTGCTTTTGTACATGCATCTTTATCAGTAAAAGCAGCCTGTATGAAAATATATTCTTGCTGAAACACTCTCCAATTTTCTGAAATATTGTTATCAAACCTCAGCAGAGCAGGTCTGCAGAATACCTCTGCCATGCCAATTAAGTTTCAAATGCACACATACTCTGGGTATTTGTAATTATATTCAACTGCACAACATTCTCTTTGAAATAACTGTCCTCTTTGAAAAGACTGTGCTGTAATACTGCACACACTGCCAACACTTTGCACACTTTGGACACTTCCAATAGCTTTAGTTAATGTGAAAAAGTAGTACATTGTGAAAAATACAGTCATTTTCTCTTTCTTGAACATTTTATATGATTCAGATATTGTTTTAAATGTTTTCATAATTATTTTGTGTACTTTTATCAATATGTCACAGTTTTGAACATTTTGTTTATTCAGTAATTCATTTTGAATGTTTTGAATGCTTTGTTTTATATTCTTTAAGTGAAAAATCATTTAAATGAGTTTAAGTACCTGGAAATATTTTCTGACCTGTTTGCGAGTCATTTGTGAGTCCTTTGAACCACTCCTGTATATTCTGCTATTACTGACTGTGCGCCTAATGATTTTGACTTTTGATTCCACTCTGACTCTGATGCTGCTCATCTTGTTTATTCAAATAAGATTATGAGACTTGGGTGTTCATTTAAGATGTTTTTTATACACAAACACATCAGGATGAATGACTGGAACATAAAACTTAAACAAACTAGCTAACCGGGCTGGGAAAGGGGCAAGGTTAGCCGTTTCACACTTGTGAGTTAAGGGTTGCTCTTTACTTTACTCACTCGAAGTTTAGTACAGAATTGCGAGAAAAGATCAGTGACCATTGTTTAGCAGTCATCAAACAACAGCAGGCAGTCACAAAGATCGAAATAAACACAAGGTCAGTAACTGTTTGACGGAGCCGCTAAGGATTGGTGGATTAATCCAGCTGCTTCAGAAATCCACAGAGGCCAGTCCTCGGCTAACTATATTTTAAAAGAAGCACCTCTATACTGCTTTTGAAGGTTTTGCAGAAAGTCGAGGAATTATATTTCATCATGAAGTAAGAAGTAGCATTTACATGGTTTTGAAGAATGGATGTTATTCAAGTGTTTGCATACCAGTCGGGTTTGTGAAGGCTTAAGACTATTGATATCAAAGGGGATATTTATATCTCTCTTTTTTTATGGTGCAGTGTATTTTTTGACTTGTGAGGGAAATACTGGATTCATAGCTTCCTATTACAACAAGTTTATAGTGACTCTTGGGACACTCATGTTTTTATTAAAATTAAGTGGGCCTTTTAGCTCCCGGATGTAAGTGAGAAGCCCTACTGAAACATTGCACAGCCAACGGCAGCAGCAGAGTTTATAGGCCTTGGAAGTGGCCAGCCTTTTCATTTTTTTAACTATTTGGGTTCATAAAGGTTAATAGCTTGGCACAAACAGGAAATATGTACTATGTGTACCATTTAAGGACATTAATGGACATTTGAGTAATTGTATGTTTATGTTTTAGTATTGTTGTCTAGATTCCACTATCTGGTTGTGAATTTCAGATGTGGTATTTTTGACCAAGGATACAGACGTTGAACCATATTGAATTATCAACAGTTGGATGACATAATCATGTTCATATTAGGCCTTTAGTAACAGCCAAGTAAACTTGGTTTTCATCTGTGGTTTTTTTTTTTTTTTTTTTTTTTTTTTTTTTTTTTTTTATGCCTTTAACCTGTTGGAGGTTTATATGAATATCAGCTGCATGGTTTAGATACAAAATGATGCTTAAAATAATGCTTTGTTTTTAGTTTTTAAAATGGAATGGACAGTGCACATTTCAACTTATGGGACTAAGAACACTATCCCCTACATTGTTTACAGGCAGGCTTTCTAGGGGGATGTGGTGAACTCCCTCATATATGCAAGTTGTGATTCATGATATAACACTGATTACAACTTAACCTACAGTAGCAACTACGGCTTTTTAAATTGCTATATAGGACATTGCAACTCTGTTTTTGTTTTTTATCAAAGATATATGTATGCGTCCTGGATTTTATATGATAGGATATAAGTGTTGTTGTTGGGAAAACACATCTTTGGTAAAGCAATAATTCTCGGACGTTGCTTTTCCCTCATTTAATAATTGCCATTTGGGAACTGTGTGTTAGTTGATTTGGGCTTCTCTGCATCATCCATTTTTCTATAGACAGAGGGTTATATTACTTGGAAAGTTGCATACACACAAGGGACCTATCTAACTCTCTCTGGCCTAAATATCTTTTAATTTCTAATCTGACTTCATCTACCATGCTCACTTTTCCCTACTATAATCCATACCCCCTACATCTATCCTAATCCTCATTCTACTTCCTTTGTATCGCGCCTGCTCTTATACCAACTTCCACCTACACCCTATACCTCCCCCTCCACACCCCCAACTCACAAATCATTTCCACAATATCTCTGCCTCTTTATCTCCCTCTGACCCCATCCTTCTCTTAAAAGTAAAACTCTTCCGAATCCCTACTAAATTCTACAAATCCAAACCCACCCCCTACCATCCATTCCTAACCAAACAGAATACTCACAAACTTATTCCCCTTCTCTCTTACCTCTGCTTAGCAGGTGACATTCATCCTAACCCAGGACCACACATTTCTCTAACAACCCTAGCTCCAACAAAAAGCCACCAGTAAAAACCTTAAATTCCTCACCATCAATGCCCAAAGCTTAGCAAATAAGCTTACCCTCTTTCATGCCTGGCTCAATCATAATATACCTGACATTGTAGCCATCTCTGAAATCTGGCTAAAACCACACATAACCGACTCCGAATTCCTTCCCCTGGCTATCAATCTCTCTGATTCAACCGCCTAAGTAAAAGAGGTGGTGGTATAGCTATAATCTACTCCAATCATTTGTCTGTCACTCCCTACCCTAACCCTATCCCTTCCTTTAATAATGTTGAACTTGTAACTGGCCTTCTAAAATTAAACAACCATAAAAATATCTGCATCATCTCCCTCTATATTGCTCCTGGTAACAACACCAATACTCTGGAAGACATCCTGTCCTGGACCTCCTCTAATATTAAATTTGAAACCTATATTATGGGTAATGTGAATATTGAGTGGCAAAGAATCATCGACCCTAATCCTATCATTTCAATCAATCTCTTCAATTTCACTCAGCTCACTAACTCCATTACTAGGCCCAACAAAACCAACCCCCCAGGCTCCATCCTAGACTAGATCCTGGTATCTCACCCTAACAAAATAACAAAATCTGGTGTCACTCCTAAAACATTAGGAGACTAGCTCCCTTCCTTCAGCCATAGAACTACACTCTCTTTCTCACATTCCCACCAACTCTTACATACTCACAACCTCGCTAACTTTAACCCTTCTACCTTTTCTGACTCCCTTAAGTTCACTAACTGGAACCCACTAAAAACCCTACCTTTAGATGATGCCATTGACTATTTCAACTCTACTTTCTTAACTGTCCTAAACTCCCTAGCTCCAATAAGAACAAAAAGAGCTAAAATCACCCCATGGCTTATCAAGGAAACCAAAGAAAATGATGCTACAAAGAGACAAAACCTGGAAAAGCTATCTCGTACATAAACAGCCTGTATTGTTACTTAAATATAAATGGCTGCGAAACCAAGCTAAAAAACAAGTCATTAAAGATAAAAAAATCCTACTACATCAAACTCCAAATAAATCATGCAAAAAACCCCAAACAATTCTGGATCTCTATTAATTCCCTCCTCAAGCCTGGTACAAAAAACAACCCATGTCTTGATACTAGTAAATCTGAACAAGAAATCGCCATACTATTCAACACCTTTTTCACCTCTTCTATTGCTGACCTAATCAAGACTTTCCCCAACAATAACCCTCCACCCCCCTCTGCTCAAGCTTCCTCCTCCTCCTCCTCTCCTACACCCCCTACTTTTGAACTTAAACCTGTATCCACCTACCTTATAAAAAAGCTTCTCTCCAAACTTAAACCTTGCACCAATGCCCCCGACAACATTTATTTATTTTTTTATTTTATTTTATTTATTTTACATTTGTTGACCGGGCTAGTCTAACTGGATATATGTCCATTTTCAGTAGAGGCCCGGGGAGAAAAGCTCCAAGCACTAGCAGTGACAAAGAATACAGTATTTAGTAATTAGTCAAGTTATAGTACATTGTCTGTGTTGGCAAGAACAAAAATAGTAATAAGTCATTTAGTAGGTTGAAGTTAATATCAATAACAGAGAGATAAACAAAGACAATAATATATATATATATATATATATATATATATATATATATATATATATATATATATATATTTTTTATTACAAAGTAAGCATCAAAGAAATAGTATGGAAGAGAAGTGTGGACAAAGCAAGAAGGGGAATAAGATGTCAGTCAGGGTTAGAGCATGGACAAAGCCAGTGAGATTTAAGATGTTCTTTAAGATGTTTTTTTTTTATTTGAAAGTAGAAGCAAGGGTGGATAGTTCAGTAGGAAGCTGGTTCCAGTTTTTACCTACTGTGTTGGAGAAAAGTGAGTCCCCAGCTTTGTTTTTTGACTTAGTAGTGGCAACAAGGAGCTTGTTTGCTGAGCGTAGTGTTTCAAGATTTTTTTATGGTGTGATCATATTAGTGAGGATAGGGGTATTGTTATGGTGATAATGGAACTTTTGGGTGATAACTAGCTCTTGACAGTGTAGTTGATTTTGCAGTTCTAGCCATCCCAGTTGTTTAAGGTTAAGACAGTGATGAATTCTAAATGGGGTACCAGTGGCAAATCTGGCTATATTATTATAGCTGGTGGAAAGCTTGGTAAGGTTGTTCTAAGATAGATTGGTGTATATCGGAGAAGCTTAGAACAGGGTAGAGATTAGATGGGTCTGGGCAATAGTCATTCTGGCTGATGGGGTGAGGAAGGGTTTGATTCTGTAAAGGGTGCCTAGTTTTTTGTTAACAGACTTTATTGTAGAACTAATGTGGTCATCATAGCTAAGGTTGTTATCAATTGTTACTCCTAGTAGAATGTTTGTTGTGTCAGGGTTTATGTTAGTACCATTGTTTGAGGTAATTGTGAAGTACAGTTGAGGTGATTTTAGGTGATTCTATTCCTTCCTCCTTCTTAAAAATTGTCTTTGACAGTATTGCTCTCCCTATCAGCATCCTGATAAATAGATCACTACTTGAGTCCTATGTACCCATACTATGGTGTTCTGCATTTATTCTGCCACTCCACAAGGGTGGTAAAAACTGTAATTTCCAATTTCCGCCCTATAGCCATCCTCTCACTAATCTCTAAACTTCTTGAAAAATGCATACACCTGCAGCTCATGCCATTCCTTAATGAACACCAGCTACTTTCTCCTACCCAACACGGCTTCTGCCCTGGACACAGTACCAACAAAGCCCTTCTATCCTTCTTACATTCTGTCAATCTAGCTTGAGACTCTGGTAACATAGTTTCCGCTGTTCTACTAGACTTATCTAAAGCTTTCGATACCATCTCCCACACCCATCTATTAAATCATTTATCGAATCTCTACATCTCCCAAAAAACTCTTTCCTGGTACTTCAGCTATCTTTCTGACAGGTCCCAAGCTGTCAAATGGGGCCAGACCTCCTCTATTTTACTCTCCACCCCTACAGGAGTACCCCAAGGTTCCATACTAGGCCCTTTGCTATTTAACATCTTTATTAATGATTTCTACAAAGCCATACCCAATACCAAAATTGTCCAATACGCAAACGATTCCACTTTGATCTGCTGCGCCTCTAAGCAATCTGATCTTCAGTCTCTAACTCAAACTGCCTTCTCAACTACTGAAAACTGGATGCACCAAACCCACCTCTCAATAAACACTAACAAAACTAAGATTCTTCTATTCACTCCCTCAAAATCTACTCCTATTGATAAAAACTCACTTCAAATTACCAGCCTTAACAATTTCATTATCAAAGTCATTCCCTCTGCCAAACTTCTGGGGGTCACCATTGATGAACACTTAAAAATCAATACTCACATTCAACTTAACATCAAGAAAACCCACATAAAACTCGGCCTACTCTGCAGAAACAACCACTTCCTCACTCCCTCCACCAGACAAACTTTGGCCACTACCTGTCTCCTCCCCTCTCTTTTGTATGGCATGTCTCTGCTTACCAATCTGTCTTCCACCCTCACCTCCAAACTGGAAGTATTCTACAACAAAATCTCCAGATACCCTACCAAGGCAAAATACTCCTCCCATCACTGCACCTCCCTACACTCTTTAAATTGGCTTGAACTCCCTAATCAACTTGGCTTCCTCCAAATCATCACAGCCCACAAATTATTATTCCAACCTACTAGCTGCCCTGCATTATCTAATATCCTACAACCATATACCCCCCTTAGACCCCTTAGATCTACTCAACAAAACCTTATAATCGTCCAAAAACCCAAGTGCCCAGTTGGTTAGCTTCTACACTCCTTTTCCCTAGCCAAAAAATGGAATGCCATGCACTCTACTCTGAGGACCTGTGACAATCCACACACCTTCAAAACACAACTTCATTCTTACCTGTTTCTTCACAGGAAATGTAACTGCACTCTTCAACTCATACCTCCCAAGCTCTGCTCCTCCTTCTTTCCTGGCTAACCTTCATACCTTCCTAGTTTCTCTCATATAGTTAGATTATAAATGTGGGCAGCAGGAAGCCTTCGTCTAGCCCGGCCAGAGCCGAATTGTAAACAGACCCCGGAAACTATTGCCCTATAAGCCTGACTAGCCTGGTCTGCAAAGCTATGGAGTGTATCATCATGGAAATCAAAAACAAAGACATTTGGAACCTCCAGACACTGGATCCTATCCAATTCGGCTTTGTTAAGGACAGATCTTGCCTCTTGAACCTGGTAGACTCCTTTGAAACAGTTAACAAAGCCATAGATGTAGGGAAGCTAGTCCACACAGCCTACCTGGACCTCGCAAAAGCCTTAGACACAGTACCCCACTCGGGCATCATAAATAAGCTCACCAGCTTAAATATCAACCCCTATGTCACAAGATGGGTTGCAAACTGGCTCAGGGATAGAACCCACATGGTCAGAATAGCAGGTGCCATGTCAGACTCTAAACCAGTTACAACTGGCATCCCACAAGGCTCAGTCCTGGGACCTCTCTTATTCGGTATATATTTCTCAGAGGTACAGGCTAACACGGGTGGACTATGGCTGACCAAGTTCGCAGATGACTGCAAACTGGGTGCAATAATTGACTCTCTAGCTGACACAAGCATCCTCCAAAAGGGTCTCACAGAGATGGATAACTGGTGCCAGAGCCATGGCCTAAAGCTAAATGTGAAAAAGTGCATAGTCATCCCCTTTGGGAAAAACAAAGTGCCCATAAATTACCACATAGGTGGTAATCCGTTAAGTACGGAAGAAGTAATTAGGGACTTGGGGACCCAAGTAGATAGCAATCTCTCCTTTGACAATCACGTTGCCAAAGGGGTTAGAAAGACCTTCTATATAGCCCACCTTATCATGAAAGGATTCACATCTAGATCAAGAGAGGTTATTGTGCCCCTCTACTCATCACTTATCAGGCCCATAATTGAATACAATGCCCCATTTGGGGTGTACCTTACCCGACACCTGCAGCAACTGGAAAGACCCCAAAAGTACCTCACCAAGAGGATCAAGGGGCTCAAACAGATGCCCTATGCAGCTCGGCTAAAGAAACTCCAGCTTTACTCAGTTGCGTACCGCTTACTCAGAGGCGATCTTTGTCTGATGTATAAAGCCATGTCCAACCCAGAACTAATGGACATGCTTCACCTCAGTAAATCCAAATCCCTTTGAGCTACAGGCTCCAGGGACTTGAACCTCAGCACAGAAATAAATAGGACATGCCGGAGGGACAGATTCATATCCCAGAGGCTCCCCTCACTCTGGAACGAAATCCCAATCCATGTTAGGCAGAGCCCCTCACTGACCCTCTTCAAGAGAAATCTTGACGAGTGGATGGGAGATCATAAGTTTACCCCTGGGATCTCTTCTGTGTCCCTGCTTGACAGAGGTACAGTAAACTACCCTTAAAAGGGCTGCCTTCTGTGACCTACTATACAGAGGCACAGTCAACTAATCTAAAAGGGTGGCAAAAGCCAAACACACTCTGGCTAGGCTTATAAATGCCCTAGGGCAGATAGTCTAGTATCAACTTATGAACCTATTAACTAAACAGTAACATCCAGCCATTATGTTGTATGCCTGTCTTTCTCTTGAAAAATTTTTAATAGTTTTGCTGTCTTTACTGAATGATACCTGTTTTGACTGTAATACTACCTGTTGATTGTTATACTACCTGTTGATTGTTATACTACCTGCTGATTGTTATAATACCTGCTGATTGTTATACTACCTGTTAATTGTTATACTACCTGTTGATTGTTATACTACCTGCTGACTGTTACACTACCTGCTGATTGTTATACTACCTGTTGATTGTTATACTACCTACTGATTGTTATACTATCTGTTGATTGTTATACTACCTGTTGATTGCAGTGCAGATATTTTTCCGGTAATACTCTATGTAATGTAACTTTGTATTGTGGAGCTTTTCTCCCCGGGCCTCCACTGAAACTGGGCTCTTGAGGCCAGTGGACCTCCCCGGTCACCAAACTGGAATAAATAAATAAATAACTGACTGACTGCTACACACATACATGCTTTCACATCACCTGCTTGGGTCTACTTTGTTTCATTGAATCTCATTTCACTAAATTTCATTTCACCCTGACCACATCGCTGAAAACACAAATTACTGAAAACTCATTTCACTGAATCTCATTTCACTGAACTGAACTTACTATATATGGCACTGTGTAGAGTACTGTAAGGCAAGTAAAAGGTATATGCCCTTTTCCCCACTGTAGTGCAATCCTGGAGTTAGTAGATATAGTTAGGGGGTGTGTGGGGGGCACAGCCTTGTTTGTTTTATATTCTATTTTTCCAAAAACTTCAAAACAATACATTTTTAACAATAGACATTCATAGTTAAAAGACCATTAAACAACGACCCCCATTAATATTCAAAAACGTGCACGCTGATTGGTCAGCGTGCACATTGTAAATCAGTTATAGTAATGGAAAAAAGGTCCAGTCGCCCGGACTTTTTCCATTACTATAACTCTTTTTTTAAGCAACGGAGAATGCAAGATCTCCATTGCTTCATACTGTCTCGCTATGTTAAAGGAGTTTGATACAGCAAGACTGCTTTAAAAAAAGCAAAGGAGATTCTCCTTTGCTTTTTTTAAAGCTGTCTTGCTATGTCAGACTCCTTTAACATAGCGAGGCAGTTTGTAAAAAGCAATGGTGATCTTGCTTTCTCCGTTGATTTTTTCAAAACTGTCTCGCTATGTTAAATGGGTTTAGCATAGCAAGACAGCTTTAAAAAAGCAACATAGATTCTCTGTTGCTTTTTTTAAAGCTGTCTCGCTATGTTAAACCCATTTAATATAGCGAAACAGTTTGTAAAAAGCAACGGAGATCTTGTTTCTCCATTGCTTTTGCCCACAGCTATGATGTACTGCGTAGGCATATGCATGCACAGTACATCAGAACTGTTGCAGAATACCAGACAGCTGCGGAAGGGCAGCAAGGAGGCATTATACAATGCCATTATTTAAGAAAAGTAATTATTTTTTTTCTTAAATAATGTCATTGTATAATAGCAATAACCCACTTCTGGGTGTGGGTAATGCTGGATTTACCCACGGTTGGCTTTGTTTAGCCACTCGGGCTTCGGCCTCGTGACCAACCACACCAACCATGGGTAAATCCAGCATTACCCACACCCAGGCGTGGGTTATTGCTATAATAACTAACTCTCTCCCGAAGACAATCTGTACTCAAACTAAGTGGGGTCAATGCCCCTCACACCCCCCACAAGCCCCTTAACTATATATACTAACTCCAGGATTGCACTACATTGGGGAAAAGAGGAAATACCTTTTACTTGCCTTACAGTACTGTACACAGTGCCATATATGCTAACTGCAGTTGAGTGAAATGAGATCCAGTGAAATGAGTTTTCAGTAATTTGAGTTTTCAGCGAAGTGGTCCGGGTGAAATGAAATTTAGTGAAATGAGATTCAATGAAACAAACGGACCCACCTGCTTACACAAAATGACACTCTGCTTGCACATGCTCAGTACTCATATGTATGTGCCCATGAACTACAGTGGCTTTAAAGGTATAGTACTCACACTTCTTCTGGCTTTTCCCAGTTAGGGGTCACCACAGTGGATCACCTGTCTGCTCATGATTGGCAGTGGAGTTTTACAGTGTCGAGTTGCCAGCCTAGTGCCCAACCTTCTACAGAAGGTGCACACACACACATACACACACACTCACTCATGCCTACAGCCAATTTAGAGTGTCCAATCCATCTACAACATGTCTTTGGGATGTGGGAGGAAACTGGAGCACCTGGAGGAAACCCACACGACTACAGGGAGGACATACAGACTCCACACAGAAGTCACCCCAGCCAAGGATCAAAACAGAGAACTTCTTGTTGTGAAGCGGCAACGCTAACTGCTGCAGCACCATGGACGATCTACAATTAGTGATAGATTTTTCTTCTTTTCTTCTTTCTTTTCTTTTTTGTTTTATTTGTAAGGATTTAAAATGTAATATAATTATTATATGATGTCTGATAATCCCAAAGCAATACTGCACCAAATATACCTATTTTAAGCAACTGTTATGTATATAATTTGCAAGATTCTGCTTGATATTTAGGATTGTGATTTGAAATTATACATTGAAACATGATTTATATTAGAAAATATAAATGTTAACTGAGATCTTGCTTTCTCCGTTGCTGTTTTCAAAACTGTCTTGCTATGTTAAATGGATTTAACATAGAGAGATAGCTTTAAATAAGCAACGGAGATTCTCCGTTGCTTTTTTAAAGTTGTCTCGCTATGTTAAACCCATTTAATATAGCGAAACAGTTTGTAAAAAGCAACGGAGATCTTGTTTCTCCATTGCTTTTGCCCACAGCTATGATGTACTGCGTAGGCATATGCATGCACAGTACATCAGAACTGTTGCAGAATACCAGACAGCTGCGGAAGGGCAGCAAGGAGGCATTATACAATGCCATTATTTAAGAAAAGTAATTATTTTTTTTCTTAAATAATGTCATTTATAATAAATAACCACTTCTGGGTGTGGGTAATGCTGGATTTACCCACGGTTGGCTTTGTTTAGCCACTCGGGCTTCGGCCTCGTGACCAAACCACACCAACCATGGGTAAATCCAGCATTACCCACACCCAGGCGTGGGTTATTGCTATAATAACTAACTCTCTCCCGAAGACAATCTGTACTCAAACTAAGTGGGGTCAATGCCCCTCACACCCCCCACAAGCCCCTTAACTATATATACTAACTCCAGGATTGCACTACATTGGGGAAAAGAGGAAATACCTTTTACTTGCCTTACAGTACTGTACACAGTGCCATATATGCTAACTGCAGTTGAGTGAAATGAGATCCAGTGAAATGAGTTTTCAGTAATTTGAGTTTTCAGCGAAGTGGTCCGGGTGAAATGAAATTTAGTGAAATGAGATTCAATGAAACAAACGGACCCACCTGCTTACACAAAATGACACTCTGCTTGCACATGCTCAGTACTCATATGTATGTGCCCATGAACTACAGTGGCTTTAAAGGTATAGTACTCACACTTCTTCTGGCTTTTCCCAGTTAGGGGTCACCACAGTGGATCACCTGTCTGCTCATGATTGGCAGTGGAGTTTTACAGTGTCGAGTTGCCAGCCTAGCGCCCAACCTTCTACAGAAGGTGCACACACACACATACACACACACTCACTCATGCCTACAGCCAATTTAGAGTGTCCAATCCATCTACAACATGTCTTTGGGATGTGGGAGGAAACTGGAGCACCTGGAGGAAACCCACACGACTACAGGGAGGACATACAGACTCCACACAGAAGTCACCCCAGCCAAGGATCAAAACAGAGAACTTCTTGTTGTGAAGCGGCAACGCTAACTGCTGCAGCACCATGGCCACCCATCAAAGGTACAGCACGTACACTACGATCTACAATTAGTGATAGATTTTTCTTCTTTTCTTCTTTCTTTTCTTTTTTGTTTTATTTGTAAGGATTTAAAATGTAATATAATTATTATATGATGTCTGATAATCCCAAAGCAATACTGCACCAAATATACCTATTTTAAGCAACTGTTATGTATATAATTTGCAAGATTCTGCTTGATATTTAGGATTGTGATTTGAAATTATACATTGAAACATGATTTATATTAGAAAATATAAATGTTAACTGAAGAATGCCAATTAGTGTCATATTATAAATCAAGTATTGCCCACATAAAGGTGATTAGTAATTGCATTAAATACAAATGAATGTATAGCCTGAAAAAATAACACTTTCCCTATCCACAAAATGGAGAAAATAAGAGAGCAATTTTGCAAATAAGTCTGTATATTCCATAAATGTTTCACTCCACAATTTAAAAAAATAAACATTGTTTTTGCTTCCCACCATACATATATATTTCAGACACCCAAAAGCTCTTATACCACCTTCACAAACTAGTGCTGATATATGTCATACACCTAATGAGAAACTCAGCCAGCTTCAAAATGTTTTTGCATGACAGCCATCTTCAACAATACTTTCATCACAGCAGAGACTCTGGAAGTAGAGCAGTCATAAACCAAGACAAAATATAAATGGATTACCAAACTTAATCAGGGAACAGATACTGCCTTCTTAGTTCTGAAACTCTACAATTGAGATGAATCTAACATTTCTGCTTTACTGATAAAAACATATAATCAAATTGTTAAATGTAAGAGATGATAAGTAATGCAAGCAAGGGTTGGGAGGGCAGCCTAATGGTTAAGGTGTTTGCCTTACAAACGCAAGGTGCAGGATTTGAGTCTCACAAGGGATAATTGGCTAGGCTTAAAATGGCTCGCAAGGGCAGTTAGCTTAGTACTAGTCTATGAATCAGAATACCTAAGTCCAATGCTCTAGATGTCTCACAACAGAGTTATGTCTTTAATGATCTTCTGACAAAACAGATCCATTTTACAATTTCCCTGTCTCAGATTGCTAAAGCATTTCATACAGTCATAGTGACATTTACTATGAGTGTAATCATATGCAACACTATATAAGCAGACATGATCATATGTAAAAACAGTCACTGAACATAGATTTGTGAAGGTTAATTGTTCCCCTGCAGAATACACTAGTGTTGTATTAGGTTGAGGTGTAGAGATTAGGGTTGAACAGATGGGAATATAAGATGGCCTGAGGAAACAACATATAGCAACACTGTCTTAAATTTTGGGAAGAGTTGTTCTGTGATACTTGATTATTGGGCAACAGTAAAACATTTAACAGATGTTATATTGTTGGCACTATGCTAGTACACTAGTGGAAAAATTGCTAAAAACAACATTCAGCAACATGGTCTTCACAATTTGAAAAAATAATCAGTTTTGAGAAATAACTGGTCGAAGTAAGGGAAATATTTCAATATATTTTAAGGGTTTGCATTCATCTTTTAGTGCCCATTCCGATGGGGAAATGGTGATGTTTGGTAAGCGTGATTTGCTACTGTGATAATGTGCTAAAATCATTAAAACAGAATTCAACAGCATGGCCTTACCTGTTTACCAACCTCTTTTCTTTCACATCTAATACCAAGAGGAACAGATAGAAGCAAGGGAAAAATTTTGCCTTATTTTACACGTTCGCAGATATCATTTGGTACACTGGCTAATAAGGAAACAAATATAGAAGAATGTTATGGATGTTTCAAAAGTGTTATTTTTTGATAACTGGTCAGCGGGGTCATAAAACAGTATACAGATGCTGTATTAATACAAAATTGTGATGCACTATTAAACATTTTATTTGGAAGCAATACAGTACACATGGTCTCCAGTATTTAAGAAACTATTTTGTGATAGTGAATAGCAATGTAATTAGTAGAAATAAGAACGTTTATCTTTCTTTTACAGGCTTACAGGCATCACCATGTGCACCGTGTAGTTAGGAAGCAATGCAGAGCAGCATGGTATTGTGAATGTTTGCTAGACAGACAGATGCATAAATAATCATGCAGGCAATTAAACCACTAGAAAGGTTAACAGAGAGCTAGATAAACAGACATAGAAATAGAGACAGATACAACAACAGATGAGCAACAGGTGAATGAATGGCACTAGATGAAACCATACCTCTCAAAATGTACACATTTTCACAGAATGTCCAGATTCTTGCCTCAAATTTTTGTCTGTTTTTCATAAGATTGTGGTTTTCTGGCAAATTAGTAGCAAATAATTAAAGTTTGAATTTAAAAAATAATGACAGATATTTCAGTTTCAGACATTATACCCTTCAGAAAATTCATGCTAATGCAAAACCAGTTATTCCATCAACTTTTTAAGTTTTTAGGAGCAATATTTAAAAATTGTCCATATTTTTGGGCCTTTGTCCCACCTTTATTTATGGCTTTGTCTAGATTTCTTGCTCTAAGAAGTTGAGAGGTATGGTTGAAATGTATAACATTCAATAAAAATGCTATATTTAATGAAAACACTCATTCCATTCTGTTTAAAATTATATATAATCTTATGACATGTAACATGCATATTATATATAGTGATGAAATGGCTTTTGCTTTTCAAAAACAGATTTAATGAACTTTATTATTTCAGTGATTATTACATCACATAGTTGTTTACAGTGTTCATAACCCAAAAGTAGCAAACACACCAGAGCGAAAGCAAAGGTATATTTGCATCAGATTGCTGCCTGCTAAATGTTCTTCGGCTTCAATGAATTTTATCGTTTATGAATTCCTTGTTGCCTAGGTAAGCATAAAGGATGTCTCTGCCCAATATTAGACAGAACCAAGGAATTAACATAAGCAACACTGAGCAAAATATTCAGCTCAAGAAAGTTCATTGTGTGCATTATTTAATAAAGAAAGAAAATATTCAGGTTTTTCTTCCTGTTCGATTATCTTCTGTAACATTAGTTATTTTCTGTGTTGTGGTTAGCAGTTTTCATAGTCGCAGTGTAGAGTTTCCGCATAAAATTCAGATTCTGCACTCCTGAAAATTAACTAAATCTTCCTAGGGTATTCATCTGCTTACTGCCCCTTGAATTTTAAATAATGCTTTCTACTGATGAAAACCACATTTGTCATTTGTGAGGAGCAGAGACTTGTCTCCCAATTATTCATGCACAAAGTGAGGACCCCAACTGATGTGTTCTGATAAAGGTGTCTGTCACAATTAAACATTTATCCAAAGTTAACCCTTTTCATTAGTTGTTACCTGCGTGTTAATTTTTGTTTTACCACTGCTCGACAACTGCTTTGTTGTGCCAGTGCTCGACAGTGGCACAGGAAAATAACTTTCTTGGGTGGCGTAAGCCAGGGAACCTTGTTGGCTAGGCTTATGTAGGCCCTTGGGCCGATAGCCTAGTACCTACCTATGAACCTATGAACCAATAAGTCAGCTATTGTTAACTGTGTTGCCTTTGTTGCATGTGTTCTTGAAACTCACTCACATTGTATGTATTCATGTCTATGATCATGTTACTGCAGAGCTTTTTTTCCCGGGTCTCCACTGAAAACAGGCTCTGAATGACCCAGTGAACTATCCCAGTAAACAAAATACAAATAAACAAACAAACAAACAAACAAACAAACAAATAAATAAATAATATAGCAAAGATTTAATGGAAAGAATGTGGAGTAGAACAAAACGGCCCTGTATTAGAAAATGACAACCTGTTTTTAATCATAATCCATGTTTCTGCTAGCATTTTGATCTGACTGGAGGTGCTTTGTATGTGCAATGAACCCATCTAAATTCCAATATAAAATATTGACAGATGGCTTGTAGGGACTGCTTGGAAAAGTTTTTTTTTTTTTTTTAGATTAAACACTAGATGAGACCATAGAAATAGTGACTGAGCATTAAAGCATACTGAAAGCAAGAGTAAAAAGAGGTACCCCTCTAAGGGTAACTAGCCCCACTGGATATTATTCTCAGCAGACTTCAGAGATGATAAGCCAAGAAAGGAATGTCTTAAAAAGTCTGTTTCCAATGGCTATGGGACATCTACTGGTTATTATTTTCCAAGTGATTACCAAAAAGGACATGTGGCATTCACAACATATCTTCAGCTAACAAATTAGGCAGTGAACTAGGACATCTAGGCAATGCCTTGCCTACCTATAGTTCTTCCTAGCTACACTAGAAATTTCAATTTGGTTCACATTTATACTAGGGTGACAAATGTGAGCACTGCTGGATAAAGGAGAGCATCATGGTTATGCAGTGATAAGATGTCTGACACCCAGCTCTAATTTCTTGAGTTGAATCATGACTTTGCACACTCTTGCCATGCTTGCAATAGTCTATCCTGGGTAAAGTGGTTTCCTCCCATAACCACCTTGGTTGACTGGCTGCACTAATCTATCTAAAAATGTATATGCTGTATTCACTTCTGTTGTTGTCCAGATCAAGGCAATAAAGAGCATTTATATAGCAGCTCACATATCTGGTTAAAATAAATGTTATAACTGGCAATCATTTCAAATGTTGGAACCTGTTTTACTGAGTCCCAAAACAGAGACTGAACGGCTGAAGAAAAGACTTACGTATGCTAAGTCCAAGATGGCCATTTCTCATAATATTCCCTTTTTCCTGAGGTGTGGAGTTGGAATTGCTATACATAAGCTTGTAGGTGTGCAGGGAGGAATTGCCCCCTGCAAAAACGAGGTTTAAAAGAGGAGTGAAATTCAAAAGTTGCTCTTTTCCTGGGTTTTCAGTCTTTTTTCAGCTTGTTGGCACTCAGCATTTCGACTGCCAGCATTTAAGTGGGGAGATATTATAATAAATAAATACATAAACAAATATATAAGCAAGTACATGAACGCATAAATAAATAAACAAACGTGCTAGCTGCAAACTAGCACAGTTTTTCTGTTTTGGAAAATGCTACATTTCCTGAATAATTGCTAGTTCCTAAGTTATTTACTTCAGACCACAGATAATGTCTTGGATTTTAATATCAGATTGTAGTATTCCTTGGAAGGGTAAACCATGATATAGCCTTGATATTATTTTGTAGAATATACACTGGAGCTACGTACATTGAACCAGTTAACAATACTCAGAAAATGCTTACCGGTCTACGGTCTGGGGTTCTGGCAATGAGTTCACTCCTCTGACCAATGCCTGATGCAACATGTCTGCTAGAACAATAAGCAGGTTAGAAAACTGAGTGCACAAGATGGTGTGTGAAAGAAGCGCAGATTACCCTGGGAAGGCTATGAATATGCTGTTTTATTAGTTTTAGTACCAAACAGTAGCTACTAGATTTTGACAGTCAACTACATACAGTAAGTAGAAAAAGAATTTGCTAAATTCTTCTAGAACAAAATGGTCCATGCAAAGCTTCAAAGAGTTCTGCATTTTCAGAAAGAAAGTCTCATATGCTAATTGTTGGGACAGAATGAATGATGCTGGTGTGTCTTCCCTCAATGAGGGCTTCTCTTACTATTAACACACGTTAATGTAAATACTGATTCTCAAGTCTATCATTACCTCTCCCTATTGCCACTAACAACATGAATAGCTAGGTTTTGCAGCAGATAAAATATGACCTTATCCAGATACTTAACTCAGAAGTATGTGTAATGCAAAATCTGGAGTTTTTTGTTGCAAATATTTTAGAGGGCCTGGAATCCTTTAGTGGAAAAAAAGTGAGACAGCCATCCAGCAAAGATGCCAGTGAAAGCTATGGACAAAAGCACTGGTTTTAGAGCCTCTCAATGGTGTCTTGTGTTTGGTTGTTTCTCCTTTTCCACATCTTGAAAAACATATAGACTACACATACAGCCTGATGACCACTTCTGTTCAGCCAGACAAAACTTTTTTATATGAGTACAAGCAATTTTTTTTCTTTTTTTTTTGAGATAGTCCCAAAATATGATAATTATACTTATTTATGCAACTACAAATTACATATCTCTCAAGCTGTACTAGTCAGAGAATAAATGTCAGCAGCAGTTTTCTATAGTATTATCAATGTTTTTATCTGATACCATGTAATAATTTCTAAGTCCATTGTTCAGGAAAAATAATGTGAATATAAATATATGTATTATTTCCATTTCCACTAATTAAACAATTAGAAATGCCTCCATTGTCATGTGTAGTACAGGGACAGCAACAGCTTTCTATCACCTAGTATGGGTTCATAGTTATATACTAGACTAATGATCACCAGCGCCTTTATAAGGCTAGCCAAGCAGTCCAACACAATTGTGTCCCTATGTATCATGGATATTTATTAGGGGGGGTATGTTAGCTAGGATTTTTCTAGAGGTTATGTGGCGGGGGCATGTTAGTTTAGACATTACTGTCTACCTTTGTCTATCAGAGACATGGAGGCTGATCCATCGGACAAGATTAGACTTAAATACGGTTAAGGATGGATACTGCTTCATGTGAATGGGGAGCTTGTCCCAGAGTACGGGAATCCTCTAAGACACATATCTGTCTTTCCAACACACCTTATTTATATAAAGAATAAGGTTTAAATCCTTGGATCTAGAGGTTTTGATGGAGGGAGGCAGGGGAAGAGTGGGGAGTGAGGTTGAGCTGAATTTGTCAGCCAGCTATGTTGCTGTGATTAGTGAAGGTGTCACCATTGACCACCATTTTGGCACACTAATGTGTGCTGTCTTTTAGATTTCAGACCTAGTTGTAAAAGGCTTTGTAGTTGCTTTCAGCTTCTGAAGCTATCTTGACCTTGGAATTGGCCTTGTTGGGCTAAATTAGTCCTCTTAGTTTCCTGTTTAATTAAAGAGCTCCTATCATTATGGGAGTTACTCTTCCTGATTTTAGCCCCAACTTTTTTTTTTCTTTTTATATACCCTTTTAAGGTTAGGATTCCAATAGCATGGTTTGTGTTTAGAGTTTACTTTGGACTTACTTCTAGTAGGCACAGTAACATCTGTTCAGCCATTTCCATGATTGTTTGGGATTTCTATAAACAATTCTGCATTGGTTGTTGTGAATTGGGGTTTGGAATGGGCACTGAATTTTGATGAAGTATCACTTAACTTTCAGTTAATAGTGCGTAGTTTGCTTTGGAATAGTTCCTAACTTGTTATATGGTTTGCTGTGGTTACCGAGCTGATTTTTATTTCAAAGGAGAAATCTTTATGGTCTGACCTCAGCATTGAGGATGGGACAACTCATGGGGTGGGGGTGCAGCACTCTCCCATATTAGTGAGTACCTGATCCAGTATATTTGAACCTCTGGTTGGTGAACACTATCAGGTCAAGAGTATTTGTGCTAATAAAGTCCAGAAATGGTTGTGCTTGTGAGTATGAGGCAGTGTATGCTTTTGAGTCCATAGAGGGGGGTAGTCAAAGTCTACTGTAAATTGGGTATTTGGTTTAATGGTGAGTGTATCTAGTAGTTCTAGGCATGAACTGTGGGATGTTAGGGACATAGAAGGTGACCTGTCGCTTGCTAGGATATGGTATGGGACTTTGTCTATGGTGATTTGCAATTCCAGGGCATCATCCAGTTTAGCCAACATGGAGTTATGCTTGTTGCTAATAGTGTAGCTGATGGCCTAAATGTGTGGAAGGCACTGAAGCCTTGCACTGCCAAAGTACTTTCCACCGATTTAAACCATGTCTTGTAATGTCACATATGTCTTTATTTTCTAGAGTGAGGAGAGCTTGTAGGGTGTGGACTGTTTTATTTAGGCTCCTAGCACTGAGCAGTAACACCATTTAGTTTCTTTGCATTTTGTTTGCAATGTCAGTAGGATGGTCAATTTGGCATTGCCTAAACAAGGCTCTAAGGGGGGTGAATAAAGTTTTAGCCAATATTCAGAAGCCTGGGAAAGACAAGTGTAGACCATCCTTTGTAAAGCAATGGGGTCTGTAAACCATGTACTCCCATGCAGACAAATATTGAATCCCCCTTGGAAGATACCAGAAACTAAATCAATTATTGAAGTCAGTCATCTTTTGTTCTTTCTGTGGTGTCCTCCTTGGTGAAGCCTGCCTGAGACACTTACTCAGAGAGATCAAAAATATGTCTCTTCATATAGTCCAGGGAAGTACATCTCAGGTCATTAACACCCACATGGATTATGATAGAATCATAATACTAACAGTGGTATAGTGACTTGAGTTTATGCGCAACTCGGGGGATCCTGGCTCCAGATAAGTAAGTAACAATTATGTTCTCCTTATTCAGTCTGGCGAGTGAGGCATCTGTGTATTATATAATGGAGTCCTCTATAACGAGAGTCCTGGGCTTTGCTCTTCGGGCTTCATAAGGTGTAGAAGTATGTGTGGTGTTTTGGGTTGCTGTTGCTGAGTGCTTTAGAGATTGCTGAGGATAGGTGTTACCATGTACAGGCTTAGGAGGTCTTTCAGGTTTGGAAAGATTGCTTTTTAGTGCCTCAGTATAGGTTTGTCTATGTGAGTAGTACAAAGTATGTATGTGTGTGTGTGTGTGTGTGTGTGTGTGTGTGTGTGTGTGTGTGTGTGTGTGTGTGTGTGTATGTGTGTGTGTGTTTTCTTGGAAACCTTGTTTGCATGCATGATTTTTGTCTTCAGTGAAATTGTGTGCGTGCATCTCTCTCATACAGTGTTTTTTTTTTTTTTTTAAGGAATAAATGGTTGTCTATGGATATAAGACATTTGCTGCATTGTGTCAGGGTGCCCATATCTACCAAGCTAACTATGGAGACATTTAGAAATTGCATATCCATGTTGTCTGGATCATATTTGGGTGGGCTACTGTAGGTCATAATCTGGGTGGTCTCTGGGGTTTGGCACTACGTTTGATAGTAGTACTGTTTATTGTCAAAACTAGCCACTCTAAGCTTATGTCCACTCATTAGTTTTGTTTTAACCACACTAAGTTACAGGTTTTAGTTCTAAGAAAAGTCTTATAAAAAATTATCTTCCTGGGTGTTTGTGTTTGTACAGGGCACTGATAACCTCTAAATGTAATAACACCAAGAAAGATTGCTTGTGAGAGTAATGTTACAGCAAAACTTAAACTAACTTGACAAGGCAATTTCAAGTATTAGGGGCCTTTAGAATGATTTAAAAGCAAAATCAACAAATAAAGCAAAAATAAATCAGTAGTACTCTAAACAGTTAACTGGAGAGCAGAGCAATAAAATAAATCTATTATCTGCCAAGGGTGGAGCAAGGTTAACTCAAGAGCCCCTCAGAATCGGGCAAGGGTGCGATGTCTACTGAATGAGTAACCTGTGACTGGAGAGTGACAGTTTGTTTTCCTATGTCCCACCATGATAATTTTCATGATGGCATCTATGACAAAATATTTACTTATTTATAAAAGTATGAATGCAAATTTGTTCGACAAGTAGACCATGACAGTTTCTAATTGTAATGTATCCTTGACAAACAATCTTATTTTATTTCTTACATTATGTCCTTATTCATGTTGTAAGTTATTAAGAGGACTTGAACTTGCTAAGGTACATGGCTTCCAAAATTGATATTACTCACAATAAGAAATCATAGGAATGTGCTGGAACTGCTAAATGGTTATGCCTTTGCATGTACATGCTGTTATCCAAGGGGGGGGGGGGGGGGTAAGTGAACAACAAATGTATGCTGGATCAAATCCAACTTTTACCACTGTTGACATTACTTCTGTCAGCTGCTACAATGCATTCTGACCACTGGAAAACTGTGTCGGACCCAATCATCTCTACATAGATTTATCTGACCCACAAACAGGGTGTAATGAACTTCAAATTATCCTAAACAAGGCAAATTATCAGTTCATAGCCTGCTACAGGTCATCTTTTACATCTCTAGAAAACCATGAAAGATTTCTAAATGTGCTTGCAGAACTACCCTAAAATAAAAAAATACATTTTGATGGCTTATTTCAACTGTCCATCAATTGACTGGAGTTCCTATATCACAAAGGGTGGGCATGTCTGAAGATTCATAGACTTAGTAAATGCTAACAACCTTATTTAAACAGTTAGCTAGCCACGTTCGAGTAGAGATGTTCTTAATATTGTCCTTACTATCTTCACACGTACTTACATTACTACTGCAGTAATCCTATCTTTACACAACTTACATTATTACTACAGTAACCTCATCTCTGGTAAAATTCATTCATAAATCAGTAATTGTCTCCTTTAGGGCATCCAAAAAAAACACGCACACCCCTGAGTTCAAGGACTTTAAAAGCACAAACCTATTAAAATTAAATGATGAGATCTTAGAATTCAACTGCCAGTGTTGTCACAGCTTTACTTCTTGTACCAAAAATTCTTTATTCCTCTATAGTAAACAGTCCCTGTCAGAACCAAATATACTAGACAGCATAAAAATAAAGCACCCTAGTGGCATGTAGGCATTAAAAAAATTATAATCTCTATAATAAATCAATATTTAACCACATCAAGGGCTTTATCAAAAAAGATAAGCAAAAAATCTGAAAGTTACCATAAGGAACAGCAAAGTGGCATACAAATTAAAATTAGCATCTGAAGCCAAGAGCAATCTTAATTCCTTCTTTAACTGTACCAGAAGATGAATGATAGTATTATAGCATCTTAGTAGGATACTAGGCTATCAACCCTAGGGGCCTTTTTAATCCAGTAATATTTTGTCTTGTTTAGAATAATTTGAAGTTCATGCTTCCCAATAAAATTTGGTAGGTATTGATCCCTAAGAGTTTTGTGGGAATATATATATATCTATATATATATATATATATATATATCTGTGTATATCTATATATATATATATATATATATATATATACACACACACATATATATATATGTGTGTGTGTGTGTGTGTGTGTGTGTGTGTGTGTGTGTGTGTAGTGTATATATATATATATATATATATATATATATATATATATATATATATACATATATATAGATATTTATATGACAAAAAAGGAAAAGTTGAGAGACAATTATTCCTGATATCAAAGAAAATACCCAGTTCGAAGACAGCAGACAAGGAGCAAATCGATCAATCACCAAATACCAGGCACTTGAATTAAGGAATATAATCCAACGACCAAATAAAACAACAAATTTATTAAAATGTGAGCGCTTTCGCGGATGTAACACTCTGCTTCTTCAGACAGTGTAAAATGCATTGAATTTAGTCACCTTAAATACACTTAATTGGAATCATTATTCAATTAATGTTCAAATCAATTAATCCATTAGAACATTCCTTATCAACTACATTTAAAAGTCTGAATAATCTAAATAAATACAAAATATATTCATGCTATAAAGTGCAAAAAGCATATACATAAAAAATAAAGATATAAAAATAATGAACAAATAAATAAATGATCAATGTTTAAGTTTTCTACTCTTTAACACAGGCTTCAAAGAAACAGTTTCATTTAGACCTCTACCCCTATGGGCGTCTAACCTAAGGATCCACTGTTGCTCTGATTTCTCAGTTTCAGTAGTGATGTCCCCTAGTCTAATGCTCTCTTGCTGAACATGTAAAATTTGAAACAAGAGTACATGTTTCTCCCCCATATTCAACGTATGCTTAGCAAGGGCACTGTATTCATGACCCTTGTTAGTACAGTAAATGTTGTCTGTAATCCTCTCTCGCAACGACCTATTAGTCTTGCCCACATAGTAACTAAAACAAAGTTGACAGTGGGCAACATAGACCACATTCCTAGTGTGGCAATCACCCATTACTCTTAATGACCAAAGGTAACCGATATCAGGATGCCTAAAGAAGCGTGATTCATCAGTATAAGGACATTGGGCACAAGTGCCACATTTTTTCGTTCCCAGGCCTACAACATCAATTGCTCTATTCATAGCCCCAGGTGTACGATGACAACTTTTGTTTCAACGTTTGTTTATTACTATACATAAATCTGGGGATTTCTCCCAAAAGATCTCTTGTGTGCTCATCAACTAGTAGTATATGCCAATTACTCGAAACAACCTCTTCTACCCTATTAACATTCATTGAATATGGAAGAACAATGTTCAAATTATTATGGCTTTGTTTCTTTTTCGTCGCACATGCAGGATTGTAATCTGCAGTAAAAAAGGGTTTGGCCCTAGTCGTTCGTAAAGCCATAGCTTGGGAGCATACTCTTTGTGTTTCATCCTTGGAATAGCCTCTTAAATTGAAACCTTGTTGCAGGATGTCTATTTCTCCAAATAATGTCTGCTCTTCACAACACAGCCTGGATACACGCATAGCTTGTCCCTTAATAATATTTTTAAAGATCTTACTGTTATGCATACTTTCCCTATGAAGGAAAGATGGCCTATAACATGGTTTCCTATAAATGTGTGTTTTCCACTGTGTGTTAGTCAGAGTTATAGTGACATCCAAAAAATCTATTGATGTAAGTGATAGACTATGTGTGAATTTTAAGAAAGTGCTAGAAGAATTAAGATATGTTAAGAATTGCACAAAATCACTTTCACTACCTTTCCATATAAGAAGGAGGTCATCCACAAACCTCCTATAGAAAAGTACTTCCAGCTTACAGCATAGATGTTCCTGTTCCCAAGCTACCATTACCAAGTTGGCATACGTGTTAGCACAACTAGTGCCCATCGCCACTCCCTTCTTTTGTTTAAATATCTTATCCATAAACATAAATGCATTATTTTCTAATACTAATTCTAACAATAGGCATAGGAGGTCTGCTTTAGTATGGCTTATTCCATTTTCGATTAGGAGTCATTTCACCATAGATATCCCCTTATCATTGGGAATGCAAGTGAACAGGGATTGAGCGTCCATGGTTATCAATATTATATTTTGTGTACTACCGAGATGTGATGTGAATGTATATAAATCTCTCAAAGGTTGCTCTGTATCCTTCAACACATAATTATAATTAGATAGAATCGTTTTCAGCTCAAAATCCAAGTATATGGAAATGGGTCCTGTTGCCCACCCTGCACCAGCCACAATGGGTCTAAATTTATGCCGTAGAGGGTCATTGTGTATTTTGGGTAAGCCATGTATTCTCGGTATCAGGGGAAACATCACTCTGAAGTACATTAATAAGTCCTTGGTTATAATGCCCATATGAAAACATTCTTCTAAGCTCAAATTAATATGTTTATGCATATCTGAAATCACATTTGAATCAATCATTTCATATTCCTCAGTACATAACATATCTAACATTGTAGACACATAATAATCAGTGTCTAATACGACTACAGGTCCCCCTTTATCCGAGGGTCATATTACTATCATTTCATTATTCTGCAAACTTAGCATTGCTGTTCTTTCACCCATGGTTAAATTCGAATTTAAAGTCCTGTCATTAATCAACTGATTTTTATAAAAGGTATTTTCAAACACTCTCAAAAACACCTCCAAATGCGGAGGTAACTGTGGAGTAAAAACACTATTACTTTTAAACAACCGGGACTTGGACTGTAAAGAATTGTTTAAAAGTAAGCTGGAAGTACTTTTCTATAGGAGGTTTGTGGATGACCTCCTTCTTATATGGAAAGGTAGTGAAAGTGATTTTGTGCAATTCTTAACGTATCTTAATTCTTCCAGCACTTTCTTAAAATTCACACATAGTCTATCACTTACATCAATAGATTTTTTGGACGTCACTATAACTCTGACTAACACACAGTGGAAAACACACATTTATAGGAAACCATGCTATAGGCCATCTTTCCTTCATAGGGAAAGTATGCATAACAGTAAGATCTTTAAAAATATTATTAAGGGACAAGCTATGCGTGTATCCAGGCTGTGTTGTGAAGAGCAGACATTATTTGGAGAAATAGACATCCTGCAACAAGGTTTCAATTTAAGAGGCTATTCCAAGGATGAAACACAAAGAGCATGTTCCCAAGCTATTGCTTTACGAATGACTAGGGCCAAACCCTTTTTTACTGCAGATTACAATCCTGCATGTGCGATGAAAAAGCAACAAAGCCATAATAATTTGAACATTGTTCTTCCATATTCAATGAATGTTAATAGGGTAGAAGAGGCTGTTTCAAGTAATTGGCATATACTGCTAGTTGATGAGCACACAAGAGATCTTTTGGGAGAAGTCCCCAGACTTATGTATAGTAATAAACAAACGTTGAAACAAAAGTTATGTCATCGTACACCTGGGGCTATGAATAGAGCAATTGATGTTGTAGGCTTGGGAACAAAAAAATGTGGCACTTGTGCCCAATGTCCTTATATTGATGAATCACGCTTCTTTAGGCATCCTGATACCAGTTACCTTTGGTCATTAAGAGTAATGGGTGATTGCCACACTAGGAATGTGGTCTATGTTGCCCACTGTCAACTTTGTTTTAGTTACTATGTGGGCAAGACTAATAGGCCATTGCGAGAGAGGATTAGAGACCACATTTACTGTACTAACAGGGGTCATGAATACAGTGCCCTTGCTAAGCATACGTTGAATATGGGGGAGAAACACGTATTCTTATTTCAAATTTTACATGTTCAGCAAGAGAGCATTAGACTAGGGGACATCACTACTGAAACTGAGAAATCAGAGCAACAGTGGATCCTTAGGTTAGGCGCCCATAGGGGTAGAGGTCTAAATGAAACTGTTTCTTTGAAGCCTGTGTTAAAGAGTAGAAAACTTAAACACTGATCATTTATTTATTTGTTCATTATTTTTATATCTTTATTTTTTATGTATATGCTTTTGGCACTTTATAGCATGAATATATTTTGTATTTATTTAGATTATTCAGACTTATAAATGTAGTTGATAAGGAATGTTCTAATGGATTAATTGATTTGAACATTAATTGAATAATGATTCCAATTAAGTGTATTTAAGGTGACTAAATTCAATGCAATTTACACTGTCTGAAGAAGCAGAGTGTTACATCTGTGAAAGCGCTCACATTTTAATAAATTTGTTGTTTTATTTGGTCATTGGATTATATTCCTTACATTCAAGTGCCTGGTATTTGGTGATTGATCGATTTGCTCCTTGTCTGCTGTCTTCGAACTGGGTATTTTCTTTGATATATATATATATGTATATATATATATATATATATATATATATATATATATATATATATATATATCTATATATGTATAAATAATTTATTTATTTTACATTTGTATACCGGGGAGGTCTGACTAGACAGATCTGTCCGTTTTCAGCAGATGCTCGAGGAGAAAATCTCCAGAAACAATCTATCTATCTATCTATATATATATATATATATATATATATATATATATATATATATATATATATGTATGGGTTCCCTTTAGAATCTCGAAAAACTGAAATACCGAATTTCAGTTTTCCGTGATTCTAATCCTGAATGCTCAAAATCGTGAAACATCAGAAGCGCGAAATTCGAAATACCGAAGTTCGGAGCTTCTGGTGTTGCGGTGTATGAATGGATGTAAGTGCAGGTAAGTTTGTATGAGTGTGTAGATTATGTTCTGTAGTGCTGTACTGTATGGTAGTGTGTGTATTGGCTGTGATGTCTGTGTGCAAGGGGCTGTGAAATGTGTGGGTGTGAGTTGCCTTTGTGTGAGTGAGATTGTGCTGTCTCAGAGTTAGAATATATAAGTATGGGGGGTGTAGGTTAGTTTTGTTTGTATGTGGGGGCAATTGTTTGTATGTGAGTGTGTGTATGTAAGTGTCGGGATTTTGAATTTCGCTGATATGGGCATTCGGGAATGTGGTGTTTAGGCTTTATGATCACGATATTCTGAAATTCAGTATTTCAGAATTTCGAGATTATAAAGTGAACCCATATATATATATATATATATATATATATATATATATATATATATATATATCTATATATATATATATATATATATATATATATATATATATATATATATATATTTATACATAAATACATACACATACCTGTATTAATATATGTATGTATGTGTATATATATATATATATATATATATATATATATATATATATATATATATATATATATATATACATATATGGACATGGGTGGCAGAGCATTTACAAGCTTCTTCTCTCTAATAGAGACATGAGTGCCAGGCCTGGAGTATATTTATGATTCTTCATTCACGGATCCAATTTTTATTTGAATAAGTTCAAGGATCAACTCTTCATATGGATGGGAACCCTGTTTCAGTGAAGGGGGAGCCTCTGAGACACATACCTGTCCCTCCAGCATGTCCTATTTAAGTTGCTGACAAGGCTTAAGTCCTTGTGAAACAAATATTCCAGATGCTATTTGTTTTATGGAGGGCTCTGTAGGCAAGGGGTAGACCACCTATCTGTAGTCTGTAGAAGACTGAAAACAAGAACAAGGCTTTGAGCTGGTCCTTATAGAACTTGTTTTCCACACTGTGTATTATTTTTTACAGGAAGCTCTGAGGATCTCCTGTAGTTCATATGCCTGACCAGGTACATACTGAAGGGAGCATTGTAATCACTGATGGTCTTATGAGAGTAGAATACAATGGAACAATGACATGTTTGGATCTAGGTGCCATAACATGTTCATAAGTTGCACAAATAAAATGATTTCCACACTACAGCAGACATATGATTTTCAAATACCAAATCACTGTCTACATGCAGTCCCTAATCCCTGATTACATAGTCTGTTCTTACAGGTGTGTTGTCAGTGTAGCAGTTTGTTGGTGTTGCCGTCTTTCCAAAATATACTATGCTGCACTTTTTGTCATTGAGTTTTAGCTCATGACTCTGACAGCAGTTATTAGTCTGCATCAGGCCTTCTTCAAGGACATTTGTATCTTGAGGGATTCAGTGCATCCACTCAATTTGCAGTCATGTGCAGACTTGGTCAGCCAGAGGCCCTTGACATTACCCTTGACCTCAGAGAAGTAGATGTCAAATCAGAGGCACCCTATCACTGACTGCTGAGGCACCCTAATAGGAGCTAGATTTTTCTGATGGTAGACTCCCCTATTCTAACTGCCTGAGTCCTGACTTTAAGTCAGCTGGCTATCCCGTGGTTGGTCTTCTTCTTCTTCTTCTTTCGGCTGCTCCTGTTAGGGGTCACCACAACAGATCAACTATCTCCATTTCTTCCTGTCTTCTGCATCTTGCTGTGTCACACCAACCGTTTGCATGTCCTCTCTCACTGCATCCATAAACCTTATCTTAGGCCTTCCTCTTTTCCGGTTACCTGGCAGCTTCATCCTTAGCATCTTTTTCCCAATATACTCTGCATCCCTCCTCAGCACATGTCCAAACCAATGTAATCTTGCTTCTCTGGCTTTGTCTCCAAACCTTCCAACCTGGGCTGACCCTCTAATATACTTATTCCTAATCCTGTCCATCCTCGTCACACCCAGTGCAAATCTTAACATCTTCAGCTCTGCCACATCAAGCTCTGACTCCTGCCTTTTTGTCAATGCCACTATCTCCAACCAGTATAACAAAGCTGGTCTCACTACCCTCTTGTAGACCTTCCCTTTCACTCTTACTGGTACTCGTCTGTCACAAATCACTGCTGACACTCTTCTCCACCCACTCCATCCTGCCTGTACTCTCTTCTTCACCTCTCTTCCACACTCACCATTACTCTGAACTGTTGATCCCAAGTACTTAAACTCATTCACCTTCACCACCTCTACTCCCTGCATCCTCACCATTCCTCTGTCCTCCCACTCATTCACACACATATATTCTGTCTTAGTCCTGCTGACCTTCATTCCTCTTCTTAATAGAGCATATCTCCACCTCTCCAGGGTCTCCTCCACCTGTTCCCTACTCTCACTACAGATCACAATGTCATCTGAAAACATCATAGTCCACGGGGACTCCTGTCTGATCTCGTCTGTCAACCTGTCCATCACCATTGTAAATAAGAAAGGGCTCAGGGCTGATCCTTGATGTAATCCCACCTCCACCTTAAATGCATCCATCACTCCCACCGCAGACCTCACCGCTGTCACACTACCCTCGTACATATCCTGTACCACTCTTACATACTTCTCTGACACTCCCGACTTCCTCATACAATACCACAACTCCTCTCTAGGCACCCTGTCATATGTTTTCTCTAAATTCAAAAAGACACAATTGTTTATATGTAGTTTAGTGACTATTATGTTAAATGGCTTTGCCAGGTTAAAATGGGCAGTATTCACCATTTTGCCCTTGCCCATTGTTTTGTTGATCTTCTCGAAGAAGTGCACCAGGTTGAGTAGTCTAGGCCTATTCCTAACAAACCTAAACTGATTTGGGTCCTGTGTTGGTAGGTTACTTATGTCAGCATTTAATATATCCATGATCATTCTCTCCATAACTTTGTATATCAGGCAATTCAGGCTAATGGTTCAATAATTCCCAAGGTTAGTGGATGGCCTGCCTTTCTGCATTGGGATAACCATTGCAGTCCACCATTCATTTGGAATGAAGCCTGTTTGGAAGCTATGGATAAATACTGTTTCTAGCATTCCTGATAGTTCATGTTTCATGCTATGAAGGTGGCATCCTAAGATGTTATCTGGATCCATCAGTGCAGTGTTCTTGGCCATAGTGAGGGCCTTGAGTACCTGCACTCTATTGATAATTGGGGGAGTTACTAAATGCGGTATTTCCTATGGGAACATCTGGAGGGGTGGGAGGAAAATTGGAGCTAAATTTGTCAGCCAGGAAGTTTGCTGTGTCTTCAGCTCTGTATAGGTGGCACCATTTACAGTTAATTTGGTACATTTCTGAGGATTGCCTCTGAGGTTACAGACACAGTTAAAGAAAGCTTTGGATTGTCCTTGGCCTAAGAGGCTAATTTTACCTCAAATTTGACTTTGGGGGCTTGATTACCCCCCATCACTTGTTTAGGATGATGAGGGATTTATTTATTTATTTATTTTTTAACTTGCTGTGCATTGCACCTACTAATTTTTGTCATGAATTGCTTCCTATTGATATTGGAATTCCACCAGTGCAGCTTGCTTTTTGAGTTGATCCTGTGCTTAATCCAGGTAGATACAGCTTCTCGATGCAGCTGTGATTATAATTATTACAGGGTTTCTGTGAATGATTCTGCATAGTTGGCAGTGTTCCCAGGGTTGGGGGGGCTTGACATTTTGCAGGGAGTCACTTAGTAGTAAGTAGTTTGCCTTAGAATAATTCCAGTAAGTTCCAAGGTTAGCTAGTGCTCTTGGTTTTACCTTTACTTCAAAGGAGACAGCTTTATGGTCTGACTTCACAAGCAAGGGCATTACACTAGGCAAAGCACAATGTTCTGCCATGTTTGTGAGGACCAAGTCAAGGATGTATGTGTCTGTAGTGGGCCTGCAGACTAACTGGTCCAATGTGTTTGCATTTACAAAGTCTAGGAATCTTTATGCCCGCATGCTAGTGATCATGTAGGATTCCCAGTTTATTTTAGGGTAGTGTGTGTGTGAGTGTGTGTGTGCGAGTGTGTGTGAGTGTGTGTGTGAGAGTGTGTGTGACAGTGCATGTGAGAGTGCGTGTGTAAGTGCAAATCCGTGTGCGAGTACGAGTGTGTGTGTGTGTGTGTGTGTGTGTGTGTGTGTGTGTGTGTGTGTGTGTGTGCACGCGTGTGTGTGTGTGTGTGTGTGTGTGTGTGTGTGTGTGGGTGTGTGTGTGTGTGTGTATGTGTGTGTGTGTGTGGGATGGCTACCATAACTCTAAATTCCCCTAGACTAACAAACAAATCCTACAATACTGTGGAGGGGGAGCAGATAGTGGATACCTGTTAATTTTAAATATTACCATAGGTCAAATATAAAAGAACAGCAGGGGGTTTGCCTACATGAAATATATGAGGGAGGGCATTACACACCAGCAACAGAATTTATTACTCTTTTCACATAAAAAGTTAATAGAAAACAGGATGTTACAGCACAAAAGATATAAGACATGTGAGGAGCACTAGACATCATGAACACTACCTATAAGCCACTTAATTAAATTAATAGAAGAACTAACTGGTTTGGGGGGAACACTAGACACCAGGGATAATATTTATATATCACCATAAGTCACTTAAAAAAATAGGGGAACAGTAGGGAAAGGCTTCAAACCTTAAACCCCAGCACAGAAAGCAGCTGGTTTACATGGCAGAACTTTGTTTCCCTGCAGTAAACCACCAGGGCAACTCTTTAAATATTACCCTAATTACTTAGAACAACATGGAAAATGTTGAACCCTGTACCTTTAACAGAGAAAGCAGCTCATTAACAAAGCAAAGCTTTAGTCCTCTGCAGTAACTGAGGATGTAACACATTCTTGGCTGTTTTCAGAACAACACAAAGTATGAAACTCTAATGGCTGCCACTATTAAGCTGTTCTGGTGGTGCAGAGGGATAAAGACCTCACTACAGTCCAAACGACCTGGGATCATTTATCATGTCATGTGACTGACGGAGTGGTAGGGGAGGGATAGCTATCACCATCCTGGGGGGAGGATAGTCTTGAGGGTGTTCCCCAACCATTAATCCTGGTCAGTGCTGGGGGATATGTGAGTAGAAAGTGTAGACCAAAGAGAGATTGGGAAGGGAATATTGAATGAGCTACTGCAGAAGCTGGGTGATATACTAGCATGTCTCCTTTTCCCCCTTTACAGCCCTGCCCTTTGGAAGAGGCCAACGAGACTAAAGGACTGGGAAGAAATGGGGTAAGGCATAAATGAAAAATCCCCCAGCAGATAGTGAGATTGCCAGACTCCCTAGGACCCCCTTAGGATCTGTGCTGGCCCCAGTCTACATGAGGAAGTTTGACGTGTTGGAAAAGGTTAGTAGATCTAACACTGGACCTGGATCACTAGGAAGGGTGTTGTAGTATGAAGTTAGGGGAACAAAAAAGATATAATGGCTGGCATTACTGACTAATGGCAATAATCTATGAGTTAAGAGGAACAGAGCAGGCATATGAGGCAGGGGCTTCAGTAAAATCAGGGACAGTCTATAGGTATGGAAGTGTACTCGTGTGTGGGTGGCTGCTATATTCTAAATGATTGCGCTGAAGACTTTAGACTAAAGTCAGAAGGAACACTAGATGACACTAAGGAGAATTTTTAAATATTACTCAGAGTCCATAAAAAAGATAATAGAGAAACACATGTACCACCATGTTGCAGTTTCTGAACAGTAAAAAGAATGAAACACTAATGTTTGGCATTATAGACTGACTGCAATCATATGTGAGTTATGATTGGCAGGAAAAATAAGAGGCAACATCAGAGATGCAACCTAAGGGACATGTAAGAGGTACAGAGGTGTGTGTGTGTGTGTGTGTGTGTGTGTGTGTGTGTGTGTGTGTGTGTGTGTGTGTGTGTGTGTGTGTGTGTGTGTGTGTGTGTTTGAGTGTGTGCATGTGAGTGAGAAAATGAATAAGGGGTCTCCTATGGCAACAAGATGCATGATTTGACAAAGGTGATTACCACAGGAAAGTGTTGATTAGCACCAGTGATAACACCATGCAGTTCAGAGACATACAATTTAAGTGACAATGTGTTCTTTCTTCATTATGTCTAATATGTGTCCAACCTGCATTTCTCACAGTTATGGACAGTTGTGGAAATGGATCCTTTTAGCTGCAACAATTTCTACTAGTGCAGGGTGCTCTCAATAAACCCAGACATATGCCTTTCACCTCATGCTGCCAAAGAAACAAATGACTCCACTAAACTGAAACCTTAACTCTCCACTAACAGATAAATAAGACACATTAGATACATATATTTATTGCTCATTGCTTCAGTCTTCTCTGTAATAGTCATCTATTACATATAAAACAAAGTGATTATCTTAAGTAAGTGTCCCATCATTCCTGTTCACAAAAGATAACTGTAATAACCCCATGAGCAGGATGCCTGGAATTCATCCTGGCCTTGATTTGTTTTTCCTTCTTGTAGTCAAGAGGAGCCAAATGAGGGTGAGTATTGTCAAGTTGATTGCAGTCCTTGAACTGATTTTGTTTTTAACCTCTGTGAATTTGTGAATCTTGGTAAGAGCTACTTAGAACTGCAAAATCTATCACTCCCCTTTGATCACCAATTGCTTAGAATCCAGCCTGTCGCATTTGATACAAACCACAAGCAATTCAATCTGTTTACAAATATTCTACATGGAAGAATTTGAAATCCTTAAAACCAGGCTGGTCAACTCCATTATTTTGCAATCCAGTTTCCTGGTTACCTTTTAGTGTACCCTCTCACTAATGAATAAAATCTGTATCTGGTCTTGTAGGCCATCTCTTGCTACTTTGCAAAGCACATGATCACTTTCTATCAGTAGCTTAGAACTTGGCATTAATTTTAAAGAATGGAAGGTTTAGACCACCAAGACTGCTGCTTCTTCCTAAACTGACCTTGCTGAGGGATAGAGCAGGCATGCAATGTACCGGATGCTTTTGTTTAATCAAACCTGTTTTGATTTAAGGTTTTCCTAGTGATTCTCCTCTGAATATGAGGCAGCTACTGACACCTTGCATATCCATATTATATAGTCATGAAATGTTAAGATGATTTACAATGTAAAGTATCAGGGAAAGATGCGACAGTAGGCTCATGAGTTGTTTCCTACTGTCCTAGTTGCATTACTGGATTAGTCTGACAGCTTAGTGCAGAGGACTAAATCCATATAAATCAATAGTCAAGAGATGCTGGTTTATGGAAACAGGCTGGAAATTTTATACAGGAGCAGTGAGTTAATAATAACAGTGATGGTGTTAGTATATCATCATGTAGAAAAAAACTTAAAGGATCACCCTGTATGGGGGCCTCTATCAAACATTAGCCAGGCTAAACAGCATCGTGGGAGATACTTAGAATCAGATTTTCCTTGGAATTGGTGGTGAAGTGGGGTTACAGGATAAATAATATATATATAAGCAAATCTCCATTGGAAGGTGATTGGTTAGTAATGACCATCTGCCAAACATTGTGAGAAAGTAAATCAGATGCAGGCAATTTGATAGCTAAAATAATGTGACATGTACATAATACTTAACGATGGACATACATACAACTAAGAAAGAAAGAAATGGAGGAGAAGAAATATGTGAACATGAAGAAGTTTAGACAGCAGGGTAGAACATCACCATGACTAAAATACAGCAAAAATCGAAAAAGAGACAGGTGGTTTAATAAGAAAATTAAATGGCTAAAGAGGAATTATTGCTTTACAGAAGTATGAAAAATGAAATGGAGAAGGCTGACTGCATCTAGTCAATGTAAGGAAATTCAAGTTACAATTAACAGTGTTTAGTGCTTACATCAAACTAGAAAGCAGTAGATATGCACAGTTCACAGGTAGCTCTTGATTCCAGACAGAGTCTGAAAAGAAGGGAGGAAAGAAATTAACATATATTGCAAATGTGGTGGCAATAAGATCAGAATGAAATATATGCCCTGGAATTGCACATTAGAAAGAATTGAATGAATAAAGCTCAGTCATAATGGAATAAAGTTCAGGCATTATGGAGAAATCCGAGTGATATATTGAAGTTTTATATCTGAGGCATTGGTTGCCATGAGAAATAAAGCAAGCTGTAGTTTACTCTGAATATTTCAAGAGTAAGATGCACTAAAACTAGGGAGGAGGACCTGCTAGCAGAGGAAGGTTAGGAGAATTTTTTTTCCTCAAGTGAATAAAATAGCAAGCTCCAATAAACTTGGACGGATGCAGCAAAATGGAAGGAGATGTTGGCAGTTTCAAAGTGGAAGTATGATGATTCTAGGGAAGGTAAGTGGGAAGCATAGCAAGCTACTTGATGCTTAGACCAGGGATTGAAAAAATGCTTGGAAGAGGAAGCTTGGGGTTTCAAATGAAGAATAGGATGATCCTGGGAGAAATGACATTGAGGTAGGCTGCATATGTAATCAATAACATTCAACATCTAATAAATGTTATATATTTCAGATTCAACGAAAGCACTCTTGAAGAAAACAATGACAGAATTTACACACACACACACACACACACACACACACACACACACACACACACACACACACACACACATATATAGGTTCATAGGTTCATAGGTTCATACTAGGCTATCTGCCCGAGGGCATTTACAAGCCTAGCCCATCGTTTTGTGGCTTAGGCCACCCCTTTAGTATACCCATTATTTTTCTGTGCCTCTGTCGAGCAGTGACACTGAGGTAATCCCTGGGGTATATCTGCGATCTCCCATCCATTGGTCAAGATTTCTCTTGAACAAGGCCAGCGAGGTGCTCTGCCTCACATGTACCGGGATTTTGTTCCACAGCATAGGGAGTCTTTGGGTGATGAATCTATCCCTCCAGCACGTCCTATTAATAGCCGTGTCAAAGTTTAAGTCTCCCGCCCTTGTGGCTCTGATGGATCTAGATTTTTTGAGGTGAAGCATATTCATCAAATCTGGGTTTGACATGGCCTTGTATGTTAGGCAAAGGTCACCTCTGAGCAAGCGGTAAGCGACTGAATAGAGCTGGAGTTCTTTCAGTCGGGCAGCATAGGACAGATTTTTGAGACCCTTTATCCTTTTGGTGAGGAACTTTGTGGCCTCTCCAGCTGCTGCAAGTGTCGGGTCAGATACATTCCGAATGGGGCATTGTACTCAATCATTGGTCTGATGAGTGATGAGTAAAGGGAGACTATGACCTCCCTTGATCTAGATGAGAATCCCTTCATGATAAGGTGGGCAATGTAGAAGGTCTTCCTAACTACTTTAGCTACATGGGTGTCGAATGACAGACTACTATCAACCTGGGTCCCCAGGTCCCTGATAACTTCTTCTGTGCTCAGTGAATTGCCACCTATTTGGTAGCTAGGGTAACCTTGTTTTTCCCGAAGGGTATGACTATGCATTTTTGGCATTTAACTTTAGGCCGTGGCTCTGGCACCAGTTATCCGCTTCTGTGAGACCCTTCTGAAGGATATCTGTGTCAGATGTGTTTTCTACTATGGCCCAGTTTGCAGTCATCTGCAAACTTTGTCAGCCATAACCCTCCTGTGTTTGCTTGTACTTCGGAAAAGTAGATGCCAAACAAGAGTGGGCCCAGGACTGAGCCCTGTGGGACACCACTTGTGACAGGCTTTGAGTCTGACATGGCGCCAGCAGCTCTGACCCTGTGGGTTCTGTCACTCAGCCAGTTTGCAACCCATCTTGTGATGTATGGGTTGACATTTAAGCTGATGAGTTTTTCAATGATACCCGAATGGGGTATTGTATCGAAGGCCTTAGCCAGATCGAGGTAGGCTGTATGGACTGCCTTTCCTCATCAATGGCTTTGGTGACTGTTTCAAAAGTCAACCAAGTTTAAAAGGCATGATCTGCCTTTGACAAAGCCAAACTGGGTTGGATCCAAAGTCTGCAAATTCCCTATGTCTTTATTTATGAGGTCCATTATGATCCTCTCCATGGCTTTGCAGATAAGGCTTGTCAAGCTAATGGGCCGGTAATTTCCAGGGTCGGTGGAGGCACCGCCTTTGTGAAGTGGTACCACAGTTGCAGTGCGCCACTCCTGGGTGCGTATCCAGAGGTAAGACTTTGATTAAACAGCTGTCCTAGCTGTGGGTTTAATTCCTCATTGAGTTCATGGAGCACACAGCCGGGGACACCATCAGGTCCCATGGATGCTGTGTTTTTGCTTTGGAGAGAGCAGTTCTCACTTGGGCGCTGGAGATGTTTGGGGGCTGCAATCGCTTGGTATAGATATCTCTCCTTTGGGGGAGGGGAGAAGTTTGCACTGAACCTGTCAGCCAGTATGTTGGCAATGTCTGTAGGATCAGTAATCTTCACATCATTTTGAACTAGCTCTGAGCATATCTGGGAGTTTCCTCCCAGGTTTCTAACATAGCTAAAGAAGGCCTTATGATTGTCTTTTGAGTCTTTAGCTATTTTTCTCTCGAAATTTGCTTTGGATGATTTTATGAGAGCTCTTAGTTTTTACTTATAGTGATCAAGGGTGTCTTACCTTTTAAGGATTTTGCTCTATCTTGTAGTAGCTTCCTCCTTTTGTTGTAGAGTTTGTTTATGGCTGGGGTCCACCAGACTGGATGCTTGCCTTTGGTACAAAGAGTCTTTGTTTTGCTTGGGATTGCCTTATCCATGCAGTCCTGCAGGTGCTGGTAGAAGGCATTTGTAAGTGATTCAGCGGCTTGAGTACTGTTTTCCGCCGGCTCGGCAGCCTTAAAGGAGACCACACTAGTCTTTAGAAGTGTGAAGTCGGCTTTTGAGAAGTTCTTTACTGTGGTCTTTTTATTTCAGGTGGGTGTGGGATGAGGACCTCCAGCGAGATTAGTTTGTGGTCTGATCTCACCAGTGAGGGGTACACCTCCGGTGTTGAACATTGTGCTCCCATGTTCGTGATGATGAGATCAAGTATGTTATCTCCTCTTGTGGGGATGGTGACTAGTTGTTCCATGGCATTTGAGTTTATGAATTCAAGGAACTTTTGGGCTAGGGTGTTTGGGCTTGAGTAGTGTTCCCAGTCTATATTAGGGTAATTGAAGTCACCTAGTATGATGGTGTTTGGTGATACATTTATCCCTCTAGTGTTTTCAGGAAGGCCATGTGAGGTTCCTGAGTTTGTGAGGGTGGCCTGTAACATGCTACAATTTGCAGAGCAGTCTTGCCTATGGTTAATTGCACCTGGATGGTCTCCGATGCATCGTGCGTTGCCACCAGTCTTGAGGTGTGGGTGTCCTTGATGAATATGGATACCCCCCTTTCTTGGTATTGTCCAGATTTTGGGGCCGGAACGCATGATATGAGGTAAAACCTGATAGCGCCGGGTGCTCTCAGGAGCCTTGAACCAGGTTTCTGTCACAGCACAGACATCGATGTTCTCCATACTGAGAAGGGCCTCGAGTGCGTGCATTTTGAGATTTAGACTTCTGGCATTGAGCAGCATTACCCTTAGTTTTTTTCCTTTTTTGTGTTCTAGGGTGGTAGGTTTAGAATTTGAGCCTTGCCTAAAAAGGCACTATGGGGTGGCAAGAGCCTTTGCCAATATCCGAATCCCAGGGTGACAGGTGCAAGCCGCCCTTTGGCAGCGTGGCTTGTCCAGCATGTCATCCCAGGCAGACAGACACTGGATCCCCTTTGAATGACACCAGTGTTTAAGCCAATTGTTAAAGCTGATCATCTTATCTCTGTATTGTGGCATCATTCTTGGTGAAGGTAGGATACTGCTCAAGGTCAGGGTCATACCTGTCTGGGCTACATAATCAGAGAGCTCCTCAATGTCTCTTTTCATGTAGTCCAAGGAGGTACGCCTCAGGTCGTTTACACCAGCGTGGACAATGACTGAATCATATTTGTACCTGCTGTTGAGAGACCTGAGTGCTTGCGTTATGTGGCGGATTCTAGCGCCCGACAGGCAGCTTACTGTGACCTTCTCCTTACTCAGTCTGGTGAGCGGGTCGCCAGTGTGTCTGACTATGGAGTCACCAATGACTAGTGTGTCTGGCATTGTGTTTGGCCTTAAGGGCTGTGACTGTTTGACACTCTGACTGTGAGGTCTATGTGTTGCAGGTGTTGTGTTCTGAGGTGGTGGTTGTTTGGGTGTCTGCTTTGGTGGCCTCTGCTGTTTTGGTAGATTTTTGATCAGAGCCTCCGAGTATGCCTTTGTGTGTTTATGTGTATGATTTGAGGTTGTAATGGTAATATGTGAGACTGGGTCTATAGTGTGTGTGGTAACCTTCTCCTCCTGACTGGTCTTGCCAGTCCTATGTTGAGAGAGCTCAGCCTCCAGTTTGGCCGTGTAGTTGCATCTCTCGCATGTATTTGTGTTTTGTGGGAGGAGGAGAGGGTTGTCTGTGTACATGAGGCAATTGTAACATTGCCTCAATATTCCCAGGTTCACCAGCTGAGCAGGAGAGGACACTAGCAACTGATCCCTCGACATGCTAGAAGGAATAGACAAAAAACTTTAAAAAGATTCCGGGGACGTGGGTGACCGAGAAATGGGGGTTGCCTTTTGGGGTACTATCTATGACAAGAGTGCCGTATCAAGGTAATAAGTACTGTAGGAGCAAGTGCTACGTTTAACAGATAGAGAATAGTCTACTTGGAGTCAAGTAGAGATGATCTTTTAATTATAGGATACGCTGATTAGATCAGTAGTATAGTTCGAGGAAGGTAGTTTTAAGGGAAAATTTGAAGAGTGGACTTTAGGTAGCCCGAATAGTTTAAACCTGCTTAACCGGCGCTGCCCTAGTGTGCAACAGTAGCAACTCCAGCTAAATCGGCTAAATCGCTAAAGCGTGCTTTATAGCAGGGGCTGGAAAAGACAGGAAATGACCCAAATTGGCCAACAAACCACAAGTCACTGCCCTAAACCACTCCTCCGAGGACAAATGAAGGAGTTATGGAAATGACCCCTAGTGGCCAATAAAACTACAGTTTCAAGTCAGTAACCACCTCTCCGGGGCAGGGAAGCTGCTCAATGTTAGTCACTCCCACTGATAAACACAGAGACCCTCCTTCAGCCCAAGCAAAATGGCCTCACAGAAACTTTCAAACAGTTCAGGAACAGCAAGCCTGTAACTGAACTTTTTAACTCTCAGAAAAGTGGGAAAAAGCAAGATTTTTTTTTTTTGTTTTGTTTTTACAGAGATAGCAGAGGTTCACAAGTAATATCAAGTTATAACAGTGCAGTAAATGACCCCACACAAGAGTGCTAGGTCAAGGACAGAAAATATGCAAGTTTTAAGAAAAACGATTTAAAATTAAGTGCAAACAGGAAATTCAGCAAACAGCTTTTGGTTGTGCTCTAAATACAGCTACTAATACAGAAATCAAGTTTAACAAGCCAGAAAATGCTCAAGCTAGGCAGCTATGCAGAAAAACTTAGCAAATAAACAGAGAAAAAATACTTAAAATCTCAAAAGTGGCTCCTTCTTCTCTCAGCGTTTTTCCTCTTGGAGGGTGCTTCACCAACAGCCAACAAGCCTGAAAAGACGCTCAAACCACGAGGCAACTAGGTTTTAAGAGAGGAAGATGAAGGAGTTATGGAAATGACCCCTAGTGGCCAATAAAACTACAGTTTCAAGTCAGTAACCACCTCTCCGGGGCAGGAAGCTGCTCAATGTTAGTCACTCCCACTGATAAACACAGAGACCCTCCTTCAGCCCAAGCAAAAGTGGCCACACAGAAACTTTCAAACAGTTCAGGAACAGCAAGCCTGTAACTGAACAGTTTTAACTCTCAGAAAAGTGGGAAAAAGCAAGATTTTTTTTGTTTTGTTTTTACAGAGATAGCAGAGGTTCACAAGTAATATCAAGTTATAACAGTGCAGTAAATGACCCCACACAAGAGTGCTAGGTCAAGGACAGAAAATATGCAAGTTTTAAGAAAAACAATTTAAAATTAAGTGCAAACAGGAAATTCAGCAAACAGCTTTTGGTTGTGCTCTAAATACAGCTACTAATACAGAAATCAAGTTTAACAAGCCAGAAAATGCTCAAGCTAGGCAGCTATGCAGAAAAACTTAGCAAATAAACAGAGAAAAATACTTAAAATCTCAAAAGTGGCTCCTTCTTCTCTCAGCGTTTTTCCTCTTGAGGGTGCTTCACCAACAGCCAACAAGCCTGAAAAGACGCTCAAACCACGAGGCAACTAGGTTTTAAGAGAGGAAGATGAAGGAGTTATGGAAATGACCCCTAGTGGCCAATAAAACTACAGTTTCAAGTCAGTAACCACCTCTCCGGGGCAGGGAAGCTGCTCAATGTTAGTCACTCCCACTGATAAACACAGAGACCCTCCTTCAGCCCAAGCAAAAATGGCCTCACAGAAACTTTCAAACAGTTCAGGAACAGCAAGCCTGTAACTGAACTTTTTAACTCTCAGAAAAGTGGGAAAAAGCAAGATTTTTTTTTGTTTTTGTTTTTACAGAGATAGCAGAGGTTCACAAGTAATATCAAGTTATAACAGTGCAGTAAATGACCCCACACAAGAGTGCTAGGTCAAGGACAGAAAATATGCAAGTTTTAAGAAAAAAACGATTTAAAATTAAGTGCAAACAGGAAATTCAGCAAACAGCTTTTTGTTGTGCTCTAAATACAGCTACTAATACAGAAATCAAGTTTAACAAGCCAGAAAATGCTCAAGCTAGGCAGCTATGCAGAAAAACTTAGCAAATAAACAGAGAAATATACTTAAAATCTCAAAAGTGGCTCCCTTCTTCTCTCAGCGTTTTTTCCTCTTGGAGGGTGCTTCACCAACAGCCAACAAGCCTGAAAAGACGCTCAAACCACGAGGCAACTAGGTTTTAAGAGAGGAAGATGAAGGAGTTATGGAAATGACCCCTAGTGGCCAATAAAACTACAGTTTCAAGTCAGTAACCACCTCTCCGGGGGGCAGGGAAGCTGCTCAATGTTAGTCACTCCCACTGATAAACACAGAGACCCTCCTTCAGCCCAAGCAAAAATGGAATAGGTTTACTATCATTTTTCTGATCACACTTTGTGCGATTTACATTAGTGTGAAACTACCGTTTGGTAGAATCAGAAAAACGAATGCCAAAATGTAGAAATTCACAACAGCAAATGTAATAGAGCATTCACATTTGTGAAATTCTATGTTTTGATGCAGATCGCACTTTAGTGGGAATCGGGAAATGTATCCTTTCCCTCACTATAGTGAGATCCCAGAGTTTGTATATCTAAGTAGCAGGGCACCCCCCCCTCCAAATGGGGGGGTGCAAGGGGCTTGCCCCTCTGCAAACATGTTCTTTACTGTGCAATGCACAGTAATGCTGTTCCTGGAAGTGTGTTGAATATTTATTCACCACTTCCGAGTTCAAGATTTTAGTCGTTTGCTGCAGTGAATTTCATTTTTATATTTTGTAGAAATGATAATTCGCCATCAGTGAACTCAACAAAATAATAGTAAACTTTATATATATATATATATATATATATATATATATATATATATATACATATGGGGTTAGCGAAAAGGAATTGGGGGTGGCATAATGGTTAAGGTGTTTACCTTACTAATGCAAGGTTCAGGGTTTAATTAGGGTTTTTATGCAATAATTGGAGAAGTGTGTGAGCCCTGGACTGCGTGTAACAAGCTTTTCATCAAAAGAAAAGAAAAAAAGGCTTTAATTAAAATTCTGCTTAAATAATTAAGTTTCACTTATAATGACTTATGTGGTGATACTTCTTTGCACTTTTCTGCTTTTTTCCATGTTTTAGCCAAAAAGTTATCTGTTTTCATGGTTCAGTTTGTCGTGAGTATATGTGTATGTGTGTGTGTGTGTGTGTGTGTGTGTGTGTGTGTGTGTGTGTGTGTGTGTGTGTGTGTGTGTGTGTCTATACAAACACACACACTCACAGAGAGAGAGAGTGAGTGAAATTGAGATAGACAAATTGGTTCATTGATGTGTGGTTAGGAAAATAAATGGAAATATCTGGCAAAAATCATCAATAGTTCATCCACTAGCACTGCAGCAGTTGTATGGGCCACAAAATGAGAATGACTTTCAAAAATTGAAGAATTCAGCACCTAATGAATGCTTCAAAAGTTAAATTCAACAAAAGCACTCTCAAAAATTTATAAACACACACACACCTATATATATATATATATATATATATATATATATATATATATATATATATATATATATATCACTTACATATATATATATATATATATATATATATATGTGTGTGTGTATATATATATATATATATATATATATATATATATATATATGTATATATATATAATGACATACATAAACATATATATGTATATGTATATATGGATCCTATCAGTTGATTGAGTTTTCAGAAACTCAGTGAGAAGATGTAATCAAATTTCTGAAAACCTGAAGCTTTTGGATGGAGATCGGGGTACAGTCAGGATTGAGAAATTTAACAATTTCCTCAATGTAATGCGATCTCGGAATTGATATATATAATTATCAGGGTGTGTGTGATGATGTGGGGTATTGCCAGATATGCCAACAGACTTAAGGCTGTGGATGTGTAACATATGCCAGCATAGTTAACTGGAGTTTTGCAAAGAAGTATATGTCATTTGTATATCAGATGCTTGTATTGAAAAAATGTATTTGCAAAGCTGTTTGTGTTAAAAATGTACCAACAGTGGGCCCTGCTGGACAGAAAAGAAATACACCTGTATGTCAGACTGTATTGTAACTGTTGAAATGAATATATTGTAACAGAGGAACTGGAAGAGAAGAGATTAATCTCAGTTCAGCTAACTTTGAAAAATAGTCTGAAATTAAATTGCCTGGTTTAGGGTATGAAGATTGCATCTTACAGTTCTGATTGCAGCCAGAGACAAAATGGCTGTGAAAACCAGGACTAGGCATCATACTGTATTGTCCTTAGGAGTGCACTAATTGCTACCCTGGAAGGGTGGAAGGTTTTGACATGGTTTTGTAGCTTCCAGATGCTATAACACATCTTAGCAAAGCTCTGTGTGTGTGTGGCGATGCATGTATGCTAAATTCTGTTTCAGTTTCTAGTAAGGGGGTAGTGTGGGAACCAGAGTCAGATGACCAGATGTATGTGATGTCATTCTATAATCCATCACTGAAATGATGTTTAATACTAGATGAGGCAGATGTTTCAGAGCAGTCTGTTTGTGAAACCTGACAAGAAGGAAGACCACTCACCCACATCATTTTGCCTTGTTTAGTAAATGAACTAGGAGACGGTAATTCTTTAGATCAGTCAGGAAAATATAGTAAGATTAGTTAAGTATTGTTTTTCAGTATCTGTGTGAATTCTTTCATTGGTGTTATTTTTAATATTTCCTGTGTCTGAAACTCTGGTGTTTGTTGTAAACAGAGAATTAGTATTGTCATGTTCTTTTATTATTTATTATTAAATATATTAAAACTTTTCATTGTGGCTAGTATTTTAGAGAATATTTTAAACTTTAGAAGTACTTACATTTATTTGGTGACACTGAGGCTGCTCCTCAAAGCCTCTCTGCATTAATCAAACACAACCATTTGTATTAATATGACTTTTACTTATTATAATTGGGTGCCTTTGTAACAACCTTAAAGTAGATGGCTTTGGAATGTTCTGGTGGCAGTATATACGTTATAGTCTGAGCAGAGGGTGCATAAGCTGTTAAATCTGTGCCAGCCTTTCCCAGGTGTGTGTGTGTGTGTGTGTGTGTGTGTGTGTGTGTGTGTGTGTGTGTGTGTGTGTGTGTGTGTGTGTGTGTGTGTGTGTGTGTGTGTGAAAATCAAGGTTCAAATAGTGTGTATGTCAGCTACTTGGAGCAGAGAAACAGAGCATTGGTTTCACAGAGAGGGTGTTGGGGGATTTGGCTTGGAACACATGGCTGAGGATTCAACTCTACAGCTGTGTCAGTCGGTAGTCTTATTTTGGGGTCTGGAGAGAGAGGGTGGGTAACCCAACACCAGGACTGAGTGTGGTCATAAGGGAAATTGTGCTTGGTGCAGAGATCTGCATCTCAAAATACTGTGTGTATCTAGTTTTGTTCCAAGTGAACATCACTCAGCAATGTATGTGGTGAGGATTGAGAGTCCTTGATTACTGGCCCAGAGCAGGGACACCACATGGTGCATGGGAGGTGCTTCCCCCCTGCAAAAATGTAAAAAAAAAAAAAAAAAAGATTTTTTTAATGTTCATGTTTTCAGAAATTGTTATATCGTCTCGCCAATAAGAATTTTGAGTTTCTGAAAACTCAATCAACTGACATAGATCCATATAAATATATGTATAGGGGACTGGTGTAATGGGGATTGGGGGTTGATATAGTGGTTAAGGCGTTTATCTCACTGACACAAGGTTCAGAGTTTGAGTAAGTGTTTTATACAACATTTTGAGAGGTATGGAAAGCCCTGGACTATGAGTAACAAACTTTTCATCAAAAAGAAAGAGGAAAAAAAGCTTTAATTTCAATTCTGCTTAAATATGTAAGTTGCACTTATAGTGACTTGTGCGGTGATACTTCTTTGTATCTTTCTGCTTTTTTCCATGTTTTAGCCAAAAAATGTTTTCTGTTTGCTTTAGTTTGCTCTGGGTCCTTAATCTTTTATCTTAACATACTGCAGGAAGATTGTCCTGGGGATTCCATAAACTCCATATAAGCTTTGTGTGTTTGCACAGTGAGCAGGAGTGGGAATTACATGTTCATGCTGTGTACCACATTTAAATGTAAACAATTTATTTTAACATTTGTTTACCCAGAAAGTCTGACTGGACATATATCCTTTTTCAGTGGAGGCCCAGGGAGAAAAGCTCTATATTGAACATACAGTGACAACTAATTCAGTGATATACATATTACAAGTAGTACAATACTAGTTTAGACTAATTTAAGTAATGTACGATAAGTTTTAAACATTCACTAGGTAATCACAAAATTAAACACATACATATAAAACACATTACAACATTATACATTCTTGTGTAAATAGAAAAACCAAATGACATTCCACAAGTTCAAATATTTTTCAAATACATTGCAATGTGAAGTCAAAATATTTCCTCACCTCAACAGTGTAATAGTATAGAGGAATGTTAGTATGCAATGAGGCAGGGGTAATTAGAAAAGACAGAGGGAGGTGATGTAGTCAGAATTTACTATAGAATACACACAGGGAGTTGTAGTTTGTAAGAGAAGCAAGCTAGTAGTAAAGTCAGAGAGAGAGATGTTAGTCAGAAGTAGAGCAAGGACAGCCATTTGTTGATTAAGTTTGTTTTTAGTGTTGTTTTAAACTGGGCTAGTGATGTAATGGTAGTAATGTTTTGTGGTAGTTCATTCCAAATTTTACCTATATAATTTGAGAAGAGGGAATCTCCTGCTTGATTATTGGATTCATTGATTTTTATGTGGTGTTTGTTAATGGAGCATAAAGTTCTCTTAGTGGTATATGGTTGAAGTAATATTTGCAGGGCAGGTGTTTTCTCAGGTTCATGGAGGATTGTATGGGCCATGGTTAACTGGATGTAGTGAAGGATTTGGGGGAGCTCAAGCCAGTTGAGTTGCATGAGTGCTATATAATGGTGAGTTCTAACAGGTAAGATTGTAGCATATCTGGCAATTTTGTTATAACAAGCATGGTTTCATGGCTAGCAATAGTATTGCCATGCAGGAAACCATGCATAGCAAGATGGATAGAAGTAGACATGTACAGCTCTTTATCTATGAGCAAACTAGGTCCATAGGATTGTTCTGCATGCCACAGTGATTGCCAGGGTTAATAATATAACTTTGAATATGGACCAAATGTATTACAAGACAAGTACAGAGTATTGTGGAGTCCCATTTCAGGCATTCCCTACAAAAGCAGTGTAAATGATCCATAATGGTACATGTACTGCCATGTAAAATCAATAGTCAGAGGAAGTGTGTTGTATTGAATAGGGACACACAGATGAATTGTATGAATGAACACAGGCAAAGAGGACAAGTAAAACATTGTAATGTACAGCAGATTAGGGTATATAAATGGAAGACAGTTGTAGAAGGAACACTAATCACATTTCGACATGATACAGTAAGGACTGCACAGTGCAAATGTATATTATGTGACTGTCTGGGTTAGGTGCACATTGTGAAGCTGTGCAAATTGATTTATCTTAATATGACTGTAATGTCAGCAAAGCTCTCCACCAAGTGGGACACATTTACAGGCTCATGGACAACAGTAAACAGAAGCATGCACAACCATGGACAATATCAGTATTCCCATGTCTCTGACAAAACATATGTAATTCTGAGTGATCATAGATGGTTCTTCACAAACACACTTGTACAACTTGTAAACGAAAAACACAAAAGCACACCAAACCACAAAAGCACAATTCAACGCTGCTCTGGTACAATAAAGGCTGTCCAATAACCCCAAATACGTTGCTGCAGAATGCAGATAAACGACCACGAAGTAATTATAAACAAATATTTATTTTGAACAGAAACAAAAATAAAAACAGAGTAGAAGATTGAGCGCTTTCATCTCACA
>NC_056732.1:901179366-901334366 GCF_019279795.1 Protopterus annectens
GGTAAGCAAATAATCAAAGTGTATAAGTCATGCGACCACTAGAGCAAACTTCATATTGGTTGGTGATTGATAATAAATCCATATGAACTGTTCCCCACAAAAGCACAGCTTCCTATACACAGCCAATGTTAAAGAATGCAAAAAATGGCAAGAAAGGACCAGAGGGTGTAGTAAAAAGAGGAAAATACAGAAAGAACAGGACCTTGGTTTTTGTATTAAACACAAATGTTCACATATGGATTGCGCCCATAAAAAAGCAGCCCATAAAAAACAGGTCAACTGTGAAATAGATCCAAAATCCAATGGGTGATAAAAAGAACCCAAATGCTGATAGGAAACTTGTTCGTTTCAACAAAAAACTGAACGAACTGAACTAGTCGGTGATGAGTCCACATGAACTGTTCCCCACAAAAACACAGCTTCCTATACACAGCAAAAGTTAAAAATGAAAAAATGGCCAAAAGGTATGGTAAAAAAAGGAGAAAAAACAGTACCTTGATTTTGATATAAACACAGATGTTCATATATGGAAGGCGCCCATGAGATAAACAGCCCAAATGAACCAGATCAACTGAAAAACAGCTCTAAAACCATTGGATGATGAAAAGAGCCCAAACATTGATAGTAAACTTGTTTGTTTACATGAAGAAACTAAACGATACCTCCGTAGAACTATATATCTATATAACAGCATAAAATGGCGCTGAGAAAACGCGATCGTCTACCTGCATTTGTTAGTGTTTGGCCCATACTGTCCCATACTAACAACTTGAGAGGTATGCATGTGCAACATCACCTATACAAGAATTGGAGACAGTGTACAGGCCCCCAGCAGGATGTGAGACAGAGTGTAACATCAAAAACGGACCTCCTGCGTGAGAGCAATTACACGGCTCAAAGCAAAGATTCAGAAAAACATTCAGTGAGCCAGCAAACTGTTGCCTGAAGGAAAAGCTTATCTGTTCTGATGAATCTCCTTTTCAGGAACAAAGAAAAGATCTTACAAACAGATTTAGATATAGGGGTTACAAGATGGGGCATGTTCTGCAAGCCAGCAATCTGGTTGACACACTCAAGCGGGATGATTTGTTATGTTGCAAAGAGCACAATACCACGGTATCACAACCCATCAGGTTTGTAACTACATTTGCTTGGAATTCAGACACCCTTATCCACAGTATACACAGACACTGGAACATTTTACAATGTGACCAAGAATTGGCAACATTGTACCAGATTGATGTCTATTTTCATTTCGAAAAGCTAGGAATTTAGGTGGCTGTTTCAATCATTATAAACACTCTCATGACAACAGGCTGTCCCAGCAACTACAGACTACACTAACAGGGGAACCTCTGACTGGTTGTTTTCCATGCGGTCATTGCACTAATTGTGACAAAGTAAGCAAATCCAAACAATTTACCAGTCGGAATTCTGCTACAGTTTATGATGTTAATTTTTTTGCTAACTGCAGCACTGACTGGTTGGTGTATTTGGCTACGTGCATTTGTGGATCCTTCTACATTGGGCAAACTTCACGTCCTCTTAGACTCAGAATATCTGAACATGTAAGCAATATCAAAAATAAAAAGGTCAATAATGCTCTATACAAACATCATCTGTTGCACAAAACTGTAAAATTTTCCTTTATGGTAATTGATGTTATAAAAGGTAACAAACTCAACAAAACAGGTTGGCACTCTATTCTAAACTCCAAAGAGAAAAAGTGGATTGTCAAATTAGGTGGATTATTCCCACCTGGTGTAAATGAACAATTTTAGGTTGAACCAATGAACTTTCAGTTGTATGTATTTAAACAGCAACATCTGATTATTTGATTTTACACTGAGGAAGGCTGTGGTTCTTGTTCCAGCCGAAACCAGTCTGGTTGTTTGTTGTTTTTATGTCTTCTACATCTATATAATAAATTTTCCTTCAGGCAACAGTTTGCTGGCTCACTGAATGTTTTTCTGAATCTTTGCTTTGAGCCATGCAATTGCTCTCGCGCAGGAGGTCCGTTTTTGATGTTACACTCTGTCTCACATCCTGCTGGGGGCCTGGGTACCTGATGCAGACTGCAGATTATCTCTGCAGTCATTTATGTTTTTTGATTACTGTCGGTTCACTTGGTTTACCTCACTGGATTTATTTTTTGGAGCTAACCTGACTGTTGGACAAACCTTGGCATCTTTGTGCTGGATTTACCATCTTGGATTATATATATGTTCCTCTATTTTGCAGTTTAAAGGTACCAGTCACTTGTTCGCGTTTTCTCAGCGCCATTTTATGCTGTTATATGGATATATAGTCCTACGAATGTATTGTTTAGTTTCTTCATGTAAACAAACAAGTTTACTATCAAAGTTTGGGCTCTTTTCATCACCCAATAGTTTTGGAACTGTATTTTAGTTGACCTGGTTCATTTGGGCTGTTTTTCTCACGGGCGCCTTCCATATATGAACATTTGTGTTTATATCAAAATCAAAGTACTGTTTTTTCTTCTTTTTTTACCATACCTTTTGGCCTTTTTTGGCCATTTTTTTCATTTTTAACTTTTGTTGTGTATAGGAAGTTGTGTTTTTGTGGGGAACAGTTCATGTGGACTCATCACCGACTAGTTCAGTTTGTTCAGTTTTTTATTGAAACGAATAAGTTTCCTATCAGCATTTGGGTTCTTTTTATCACCCATTGGATTTTGGAACTATTTCACAGTTGACCTGTTTTATATGGGCTGCTTTTTTATGGGCGCCATCCATATGTGAACATTTGTGTTTAATACAAAAACCAAGGTCCTGTTCTTTCTGTATTTTCCTCTTTTTACTGCACCTTCTAGTCCTTTCTTGCCATTTCTTTCATTCTTTAACATTGGCTGTGTATAGGAAGCTGTGCTTTTGTGGGGAACAGTTCATATGGATTTATTATCGATCACCAACCAGTATGAAGTTTGCTCTAGTGGTCGCATGACTTATACACTTTGATTATTTGCTTACCCATGCCACTGATCAACAAGATACTGTTTTTCATCTTTACCCTACATTTTGGACTAATGGTTTTTTAGTGTGTATCGCAAGTTGCAATTCAGGGACCAAAACTGTTTGTGCAGATTTATTACCAACTGCCAACTATTATTGGATGACCTGGCCATATCTGATGTGAGAAATATATTAAGAACTTAGCCTTTTGCAAGTTCTGTCCTGGACAATTTCTGCCTGGATTTTTTTCCAATTGAACTTTTAACTCTATTTTTTACCAGTTGATTTATCACTGTCCATTATTGGATTGTGCAGGACTGTGCGGGACCATTTGTAAAGTATTTGTTTTTGGTTACCAATACGTTTGTACCCTTTGATACTCCAATTTTTTGGTTTCTCTTTATGGCATGTGGATCTTTTTGCTCATATGATTAATACCCAGCAATGTGAATTTGGCTATGAATAATTTTGCTTACAAATATATTAGTCACTTGAACCAAACACATCTAATCATACTATATATTAGTCAGGCATACCACATTAACACCAAGCTGGGGATTCTTCTATCTATTTATAGTGTTTTATAGATATAGTGGCTCAACAGATGGAGTTGGGCCTTATTAATATATATTTTTTCAAATTAAACTCTGGCTTTAAATCATCAGGAGTTGAATCACTAGGTCTAGTTAAACTATATCTATTTGTCATACACATGAATATTGGATATTTCACTTGCATGGAACATTTGCCAATACAGGTTTAACATCTGATCCTTATACCAACAGCTATCAGGTGCTATATTGATTCCTATCATATAAGTCTTTTTCCTCCCAGGTCCCCCATTTTTGTTTGTTGGATATCCCAGAGTACATGTATTGTACCGGTTTCATGACTGCATTGATATTGATAAGGATACTTGCATTCTTTATTGTAGCTACTTCTGCCATTAATTATATTTCTCACCCCATGGTTGAAATCACTCGAGTTCTTCCTAATATTAATCACATGTCCTAAGCTAGATTCTGGATATTATTCAGGTCTTCTTACTGAGGATTTGGCAAATTTCTAATATATCATACAGCTATTTCTTTTTTGATTTTCTCAAAGAGACGTAGCCTCTTGTACATCACAGTACAAGTTGTTTTTCATAGGCTATTATTGTCTCTTTTCTTGTCAATTAGTCTATGATGGTTCATTTTCTGACGTAGCACTTCCATCTTTTGGATTTTGGCTATTATTGTCTGTCTTTTTTGAACCAATTATTATATACCATTGTTTTATTTAATCCCTAGTTTTTATTTGGTATCTAACTTCTTACATTGACATTGAGATAGATCTCTTAAGTTTGGTCTCTGGTCTGTCAGCAGACAGGGAAGACCTTGGGGCCGTTGGATTAGGTTCTTGTACACCAAATATTAATACAGGTGAGGCCTTGGGCCCAGATGCCACATGTGGAATAGCTTTTGATCAGTTACACAAACATCTCAGATCCCTGAGATCCAATGTCTGGCATTCAAAATTGTTCAAGCCTTATATTGCCAAAAACATAACACCAAGAGGACTCAGAGTGAGAATACAACCGCATGTGGGGGAAGCTGATGAGGAGCTCAATAATCAATGGGCAGCTATTCAGCAACAGGCTACTATGTCTTTTGTTGAAGCACTAGCCAAGATTCACGATCGAGTTATCGATCATGAAATCAGTGCAGTCATGAAACTAGTTAATGATGTACAACCGTTTGAAGGGGAAACATTCTTTAACAAACAGTTGACCAAAGTGGCATCAGATTTAAACAATTTAGAGGAACAATTGAAAATGAGAAAAATTAAGAAATTTAACAGAGACCAATTGGATTATCAAAGTACTAACCCTTTTAGCAACACCAACAAACATGTGAGATTCACACCACATCCAACACGAACCACCAAAAGGAAAAGACCTAGGTCTATACTCAGAGATCTTACCCCAGATATTGGTTCATCTACTGATGACCTTTCTTGCTGTACTGACAGTGATCGCCAGGCTGCATCAGGTTCACCGTTCCCCAAAAGAACACCAGCATCTATCCCTTTAGGCCCAGATATCAATGAGGGGGGAGAAAACAAGAAAAATAAACAGCATACAGAGCCTACTGAAATTAGCAATGCAAAAGTAAATGTGATGCCTAATGTGAATGTTTTAAACTTATCAGACTTTGTGTTGTCACCTATACATTTGTCTGTTCTTAATAAAGGTCTTACATTTATACCGGGTTTCTTGGTATCTGAAGATGTATTAGCACATGATGTCATGTCCTTTTGTAGAATGTTGAATTTGAAGTTGCATTTTGGTGATATGGAAAATAACTACAGTCATGATAAATTCATTTATCACAAATCATGTTTTCTTCCTCCTATGCATCCTATTATACATCAATTTCAGATTAACATACTCAAAGATCTACACTTTTCTTGGTCCGAGATATGGTATAAATCGAACAACATCACATTGGCTGAGCAACAAGCAATCAAGGAGTTACAAAACAATAGCAACATAGTCATCATTTCTGCTGATAAAGGTGGGGCTGTAGTCATCTTAAATTGGTCGGATTAAGACAATGAGGCCAAAAGACAACTTTCTAACAACAGATATTATTCTGAAATGGCGATTAATCTGACATTTAGGTTCAAAAAACAGATTGATGATTTTTTGTTGAGTGCAAGGAACGAGGGCATTATTGCCACTGACGTTATGCATCAACTCTTGATTCAGGACTCAGCCAATCAATACATTCAACCAGTTTTTGGTCGGTCTTGCAGAACATGTCCTGACCAATAACGTCTTCTTCTATCAACACATTTGCTATTGGCAAACAAAGGGTACAGCAATGGGAGCATCATTTGCCCCAGTCTATGCTGATTTGTTTATGGTGTTTGTTGAAAAGGATATTATTTACAACAGCCATAACAACATCTTTCTTGAAAATATTGATATTTGGAGACGTTATTTGGACAACTGCTGGATGGTATGGAAAGGAGAGACGCCAATTATTTGATTTTCTTATGTATCTCAATGACAACAAATGGGGCCTTCAGTTTACAATACACTATGATGTTAACACCATAACCTTTTTTGGATGTATTGATCAATAGGCTACCAGACCATACATTAAGTACTGAGGTATTCAGAAAGTATCCTGAATACAATACCATCCTCCATGCCACCAGCTTTCACCCATCACACATTGCCAGGAACATTCCTAAATCCCAATTCATCAGAATGAAGCGTATCTGTTCTGATGAATCTTCTTTTCAGGAACAAAGAAAAGATCTTACAAACAGATTTAGATCTTGGGGTTACAAGATGGGCCATGTTCTGCAAGCCAGCAATCTGATTGACACACTCAAGCGAGATGATTTGTTATGTTACAAAGGGCACAATACCATGGTATCACAACCCATCAGGTTTGTAACTACATTTGCCAGGAATTCAGACACCCTTATCCACAGTATAAACAGACACTGGAACATTTTACAATGTGACCAAGAATTGGCAACATTGTACCAGATTGATGTCTATTTTCATTTCGAAAAGCTAAGAATTTAGGTGGCTGTTTCAATCATTATAAACACTCTCATGACAACAGGCTGTCCCAGCAACTACAGACTACACTAACAGGGGAACCTCTGACTGGTTGTTTTCCATGCGGTCATTGCACTAATTGTGATAAAGTTAGCAAATTCAAACAATTTACCAGTTGGAATTCTGCTACAGTTTATGATGTTAATTTTTTTGCTAACTGCAGCACTGACTGGTTAGTGTATTTGGCTACATGCACTTGTGGATCCTTCTACATTGGGCAAACTTCATGTCCTCTTAGACTCAGAATATCTGAACATGTAAGCAATATCAAAAATAAAAAGGTCAATAATGCTCTATACAAACATCATCTGTTGCATAAAACTGCAAAATTTTCCTGTACGGTAATTGATGTTATAAAAGGTAACAAACTCAACAAAACAAGTTGGCACTCTATTCTAAACTCCAAAGAGAAAAGTGGATTGTCAAATTAGGTGGATTATTCCCACCTGGTCTAAATGAACAATTTTAGGTTGAACCAATGAACTTTCAGTTGTATGTATTTAAACAGCAGCATCTGATTATTTGATTTTACACTGAGGAAGGCTGTGGTTCTTGTTCCAGCCGAAACCGGTCTGGTTGTTTGTTGTTTTTATGTCTTCTACATCTATATAATAAATTTTCCTTCAGGCAACAGTTTGCTGGCTCACTGAATGTTTTTCAGGATCAGAGCTAGGACACAAAATAGCATGACAGAAACAGTTTCCCCCTAAGCTATCACACATACAGAACCTCAACACATTCACCAACACATTCACCATCACAGTCAGTCAACCTCACATAGCAATCATTGCAACAAGTACATGTGGGTGTGTATCGTTCATAGGTAGGTAATAAGCTATTGGCTCTAGGGCCTATAGAAGCCTAGCCATACACTATCCTGACCTTTGACACACATGTAATTTAATTTCACATGCCCCTGTCCAGCAGAGCCACAGAGGTAATTCCCAGTGTGTATTTTCTATCTCCCATCCAATCATCAGGATTATTCATGATGACTGCTAATGAGGAGCTTGGTTTGCTATTGATAGGTGGTTTGTTCCAAAGTATGGGATGTCTCTGAGATAGGAATCTATCCCTCCAGCATGTTCTGTCTATTGAGGTGACAAGGTTTAGGTCTCTAGAGCATGTAGCTTGTAGGGATTGTGATCTGTTTACGTGGAGCATGTCCAACAGCTCTGGGTTTGACATAGCTTTGTATGTTAGGCAGAGGTCACCTCTGGGTAGGTGGTATGCAACACAGTCTAGCTGTGGTTTTGTGAGACGGTCTGCATAGGGCATCTGTTTGAGGCTGGTATTACTCTTTGTGAGGTATGTCTGTGGCCTTTCCAGTTGCTGTAGATGACTTGTGAGGTACATACCTCATGGGGCATTGTACTCTATAAGGGGTTTTATGTGTGATGAGTAGAGGGGAACACTGACCTATATTTCCCTGGATGACACACCTTTTGTGATGAGGTGTGCCACGTAGACAGATTACATGACTAGTGTGGCACTGTGATTATCAAAGGGGAGACTACTGTCCACCTGTGTCCCATGGTCTCTTATCACACTTTCCATGTTAGGTAGACTACCACCTATGTGGTAGTTCATGGGTACGGAGTTTTTGCCAGAAGGGATGCCAATGCAGTTTCAAGACTGAGCTTGAGTCCATGGCTTTATCACCAAGCATCTGTCGCAGTAAATATGACCCTCTCTCTCTCTCTCTGTATATATATATATATATATATATATATATATATATATATATATATATATATATATATACATACACACACATACATATAAACATCCATTGGTGTACATATAGATATACATATAGGCATATATACAGTCCACCTCTCATGGTGGGAATATCAACTATGTGAAGGTTGTGAGGTATACAGTTATGTAATAGTATTGCACAGTGTTGTGCGGAATGCATTGAAGGTGTTTGCAGCCCATGTAGCTTTCGCAGGACTCACTGGCTGCAACACTGCAAACCTGACAAATCATACCCACAGCATTTAACCACCACATGTCATATACCAGCACTGTATGCTGTCTTGTTTGCCACACACTACAACCTACATAGAACTATGCACATAACAACCTTCACCAACATATATATGTCCACCCTTTACAAACAGTTGCATTGTGTCCCTTGCTCTATGTACATGTACAGATGCTAATAAATCTGACACAGACAGATCTCTCTGTATGTGTGTGCCACACACACACACACACACACACAAGGTCCACACTGTTGTAAGTTTGTGGACCTCACGGCTGACCTGTTGGGCCTTGCTGCAACATGAACAGGTGTCACATGTGAGCACACAGTGATATTAGAGGGTATATATATAGCTGCAAATGCTAGATTAGCATACTAGCCTGGTACAGCTGTTGCCAATGCTAAGCTACATGTTAATATGACTATCATGCATTTGTTACTCTGTCACATCCATGTTTATATAACTGTATGCACTACTCCCACAAACAGACATTGTACACACTACTGTACAGAACACAGATAACATGGATCAGATGTTTGACATTTAATGCTGAACTACATATGTCACAGTCATATCCCACTGCACACAGCTACACACTGATTTCTCCATGGCAGTAGTTATGCAGGGCATCTGTGCATAGATATGTACTGTTGCCACATATGGATGATTCAAAGTATGTAGAGTACTCTTCAAAAACATCTACTACATGCCAGTAAATACATATCTGTTACATACCCTTCCTTTGTATGTGTTTGTATTTATCAGTTCTGTGTGTTTTGTATTTATTTTTTGTTTTTTTTAATATCTTATTTTTTAAATATATATATATATATATATATATATATATATATATATATATATATATATATATTTTAATATCTGTTTTTTTTTTCTGTTGCTGTTGTTGTAGATGTTGGTGTCTGCCTGTCTGTCTGTCTGTCTGTGTCTCTGTGTCTCTCTCTCTCTCTCTCTCTCTCTCTCTCCGTAGCTACAATGAAATGATTTCATGTGTGGACAGCAAGTACAGCCTGCTTTTATAGGCATCTGCACATGTGCATGTGATGGCCTCTGCACCAATTGGTGGCCACCGTTTGGTAATTGCATGCAGCCTGCTGTATGGTAATTGCAGTACTCACTGTCATAGCAACCCAATGCTATAAATTGCTAAGTCAGGTAGGTGTAGCCCTTTCAGCTTTCCAAAGTGGGGCCCATGCTTGTTTGCTGTGGACACCATTGTGTAAGTCAGAAGGTTGGTATACTTCTTATATCTGAAGCTAGGGGTGTAGCCAGTGATTTGCATATTGTACTTAGACCTGAATATTGCCACTTCCAGTACACAGTTGTCAGTGTAGAATTGTACTCAGCCCTACAAATGCTAACACAAGATACATGGGAGTATGTAGTTTATTTTCTACTTATACAATTAGCTGCCATACATACGTAGTTATTGAGATGTATTCATTTGGCACATGAACTGTTTGTGAACTGCTATACTGTGAATACTAATGTACTCACTTCTGCACAGTTTGTGCATTTTTTATTGTTGACATTAGCACAAGATGCTCATGAAAACTGGACAATTCCAGTACTGAGTATGCCTACCTACATCCTTGCTGGACCCTGAACACACAGGTATTTCGTATGTTTGGGTGGGAATTGTCCTGCTATGATACTGTGTGGGGGTTGTAAAGTGCTGCTGTAACATTATTTACTGCTAGTATGTCTGGTTCTGTTATCACAGTCATGTAATGCAATTCCACAACAACTGCTGGTAAAGTTCTACAGAACAGGTTTTGTGTTATGGCATTCTTATCTTTCCTTTACATTCACTCATTCTGATGCATGATATAAATATTTCAGCAACAACTTGCTGTATATCTACTGTGGCTTAGTGGTATTTCATGCAGTGTAGTGTGTCCAAGGTCTGGGGTTGGAGACTGACACTGGTGTTTTATTTTGCTGCTGAGCAGAACAAGGGCCCTCACATGCAGGGTGACTAAGGCATTTTTAAGCAGTTGTAAGTGGGTTTTCGTGGGTTTGTGCAAAGCTTAGCAATACTTAGCTAAGTGCACACAAGCGCATACTCACACAAACCCGCTAACTACTACTTAAAAGTGCTTAAACCCCGTGCTCATTTCTTTGAAAGAAAAGAAAATGGGGAGATAGGAAAGTGGTGAAAAAGGGGCACAAAGAGGGAAAGACAGTAGGGATAACAGCTTGGGATGTGCAGGACGGGTGTAGGGAAGGTCCATAGCTGCCCATTTCTTTAACAGCAACAGCTGTGCATATGCTAGAAATTTGGAGGGAAATTTTAAACCTTCCACCCCTGAGAGAGGGGTGAGGACAACAAAGTATGTTGTACTGCCAATTAAATATCAGTTTATGTGTCCAGCGGACATGTGTGCAAAAAGGGCAGCTATGTATGGGGAATATTTTTTTTTTTTGGGAGCAGATCGCCCCTTTTTTTTTCAGGTGAGAGTGGAATGTGGGGAAGGGGAAGTAGGTATATTTGGGGAGGTACGTTGGGGAGGTAAACAGACAAGACAAACAAGACGCATACAGGGGCGGAATATGACACATGTGGTGGGTGAACACCATTGACGGGAAGGATGTTTGGAAATCAAAAGCCCATGAGCCCACAGATGGCAACAGTGGAACTGAGATCCCCACCCATGGGCAGACACTACTGCACCTTCACAGCCCAGGGGGTGACTGTGCTGGGGGCTGCGTAGGATGGGCAGGCTCACCCATGAGTCACGCCACACATGCCTCAAGCTGGCATAGAAGTTCAGCAACTGAACGCTGGATCTCCCTACGCACCACAGCCCAGACCGTTTGGACGGTGATAGGTGGCCCTCCTTCGGCCATGCTTGCAGGGGGGGGGTGAGCCCCATCCCCTGCAGTGCTTCCACCTGAAGGTGGCACAGGGCCAATGGAGAAGGAGGTCCTGGGCTGGGCACCGGACCTGCTGGTGCCAGGTGCCATCGCCAGCTAAGGTGGGACAGGTGGGTCCGCTGGGACCGGCCTTCCCATACGTTCTATGTTTAGGAGGATTTAATGACAATATGGGTTGGTAACAGCCAACAGCATTCCACATTAGTTGTAACAGCATGCAGTAATATTCCCATTAAACCAACATACCAGAGTTCCAACAGTTGAACAGCAAGCATAACACATGCATATATAGAACAACAGTGGACATTCCAACAGCATGCAGGATTGATTGATGGCAACAGGCCACCAATATTGTGGTATTTGAACAGGGCACATGCATCAAAGTAAATGCAGATATTTATAAACCAATAGGACATATGTCCCAACAAATGTTTTGAGATTAGACATACCCATTGAGGTTTGGAATTGCATTGTTTATGCACATACAGTAGGGTGTAAAAAGATACCTCCGTTAACAACTTATATGTACTTATAGTTTACACTACATTCCTATTGACTGCAGGTATATATCCCCTACATGTATTATTACACTAGGCAATGTCCATTAAATTGTGAAATGGGCTTTGCTAGTTCCTTATATACCTGACCTGTATCTGACATACACACTGTCCAGGATGCAGATGTTACTGCTACGTATTTCTATATTTTATTTATATTTATATATCGACATATCTGGATGTGTTCAGGTGACATTATCAATTATATTCTAACAGCCCCCTACATTTCTAGCAGCACACTGACATTTCTGGGGAACATAATAACAAGCTACTCATGTGCCAGATGTACCTATACATGCCAGCCATGAACCAGCAGTTGAGGACTGTATATATGCTTAACAGCTACTGGCAGTCCCTTCATCTACTTTCTATGGGCCTACATAAGTGTGGGTTGACAGTGCTTAATACAACAGTACTATTTCTATAATGCAAGAGTACAACAACATTTCGAAGAAAGGGACACGGACACACTCCAGGAATTATACCTTTATTAATTACATTACACACTTTTCTAGAGGCTCTCTCATTTATTTGATATTACAGTGCATGCAGACGACTTATTCAAGACATATTATACCTTTATTAATGGGTTACAACACTCTTTTTCAGGCTCTCTCACTTATTTTATATAACAATACATGCAGAGAAATTATTCAGGACTTATTATACCTTTATTAATGGGGTACAACACTCCTTTTCAGGCTCCCTCACTTATTTTACATAACAGTACATGCAGAGAGGTTATTCAAGACTTATTATACCTTTATTATTGGGCTACAACATTTTTTTTCAGGCTCTCTCACTTATTTTATATAACAATACATGCAGAATAATTACTAACCTGCCTGGTGGCGCAGCCTTAGCAGCCTATCTGCATAGGCTTGCTGATTCACAGCACGGACACCTGCAGCTGTGAAGTAAATGAAGTGATATTGAGACATATACCTATCCATAATATCGACTACAATAGCAATTCTTACATACTTCATTCCATGGCTACCTACGCAGTAGTGGGGCATTTTGCATCCCAAGAGCAACCTGTATCCACTGGTTCAGTTGGTCCTGCTTTTGTCTCTTCAGGTCTGCGTAGTGGTGTCTGACCTGCTCACCAGTCCAAGGGATGCCTGTGGCACTGGTGAGATCATGTGCGAGACAGTTCCAGGCTTCCGCTTTGTATTCAGTGCCCTGGAACTGGCCCTGCAGGAGTCTGGCATCATGATTATGGACGAGGGGCCAAACCATCACTTTTGACTCCTCAATGCCCCACCGTTGCGCTCGAAAGCAAGAGCGCTCCCCAACACTAGCCATGCTGCCTGCAGATGGGAGCTACAACCAGTTATGCAAGTATTCCCACCTATGGAGCTTAAATATGCCTCATTTCCTGCACTTATTTGTGATTGGTCGGTTTTGAAAAAATCTCAGCTGAAAGCACACCTGCTTAGCACTGGGTAAACTTTCATTAATATGTATGTGTGTGTTGATAGTGCATGAATATCAAAAGCTGTCATGGCTTAGTGGTTCAGTACTGTGATTGTAGTGCACAGTATCCTGGGTTCGAGGCCTATCATTGCTTTTTTATTTTACTACTGGCCTGACCGGCTAGGAGGTGTGGCTGTGTTTAGCTGACTTTGCTCAACTTTGCCCAATGTTGCTCTATGTTGCCCAACGTTGCGAAATATGTTTTGTTTGTGCTAGTTGGCGCGATACGCGGCTACGCGCAAAGCCATTGTGCTAGTTAAAGCAGTGCTAAGCTATGAGCAATTATACTTAAATGTGCTTAATACTGGTAAACTTTGCTTAGCAGTGCTTCACATTGCTTAAGATACATTATGTATGCATTCATCAGTATGCATAACCAATTCACCTTCTTATATATATATATATATATATATATATATATATATATATATATATATATATATATATATATATAAAATATTGTTCACTATTACATAGGCCATTAAAATGCTTTTTACTAAGATTTAAAAGATGAATGTCAGGAATTATGTTTCTATACAGATTTCCTACAGAAAATAGATAGGGGAGGGGTGGGACTCAAACCAGGAATGCCTCCTCTTTGTGAGACGGCTCTACCACTACGCTATTGCTATTTGGCTTAATTTGCATATGAGTAGTTTATTATCCTCTTCGATGTCTCAACTGCTAACTGTAGCTAAGCAATGGGCAAACCTGTGCAAACATGCGCAAATACGGGCAGCTATATCGGGAATAATAAAAAAAAATAAAAGTTTTACATTTTATAATTGTACAAGGGTTTAGACTGTGGGGGAGTGTAGTGTTGGGTATAGACACATTTGAGCGGACTCGCTCATGTCAGTTGACATTTGCAGATTTAAGGACTTGCAGGGGCGTGGATATTTGGACTGCTCAGCAGTCCGGCACACCCCCTGCACTCGTGCATGCTCCGTGTTAGCCTTAGAGTTGAGTCAGCACACCCTCATGAATATGCATGGTGCGCTGACGTCATCCTCTTAGGCTGCAGTTTCTGTGTAAGACTTATTTAGTCTTACACGGACGATTGGTGAATCCCGGAGAAAGTCAATGCTACATTGTAAAAGTGATGGTACAGTTAAAAGTTCAGATCCTAAGCATACAAAGAATACATTATGTGATCAGTTTAAAACTGTATACATTTCATAGAGAAATTGAAGTTTACCAAACACACCAGATCAGATTGCAGCCAGCTTAGGGAGCTGAATTAAAGACAGTGCCGTATGCCATAATGCAGTATGTTGAAGATCAATGTAATGCATTTTCAGTTTTTACTATTTATCCAAGAAAATTGTAGACAGTACTGATAAACTGTTGCAGCATTCAGTAGTTCTAAAAAGTTAAATGATGTCAGCTAAATGGCTATGGCGAGACAGTGGGTGGAGTTTCACTCACAGAACAGTATGCTAAAATCTGAGGGTCACAAGAGTAAATATAAAAGTTCCACAGTTAAAACTAATTTTATATAGGTACAGAAATGCACAGTGTTACACTACTATTTTAGTTTCATTTGAGGTTATCAGTTTGCTTACAGACTTGCAAGAGTTTATTAGCAGCAAATATTTATTTAATGCAGAAAAATGTAAATGAAGTCCACACAATAAGTAATACTATCAGTTTATTTCATGCAGAAGAAATGTAACTAACGTAAGGGCAATAAGCAATGCTATCAGTTTATAATTGTTAAAGAAGCAAATGTTATCTTAATGACCTGATACTAAATGCAACCAAGAACTTTAGCTACCCAGCCTTGCACAAGAAATTAAACAAAGACGTTTAAAAGGCCTAACTATAAAAAGGACAATTTGACATTAAAGCAGACCTTCCTTTACCTAATCAGTGACTGTGACAATGCAGAATAAAATTTGGCAAGAGTTGTGGTGCAGAAGCTGACTGTTTTATGTGTTTCAGTTATTTCTTCAATGTTTGTTTAAAGTTAAAATGTATGAGTTAAAGCAAGTGTGTATGCTTTCAGGGAGTTATATAGTTTCAGTTTATATTTTTATGTATGTTCAGGCAATGCTGACAATAAGATATTAATAGTTTAGTCTCCAGAATATAACAATAACATATTTCAGTTTATCTGTGTTCAGCTAGCCTTGTCAAAATTTTCTCATGTTTTCAAACAATTGTACAACAGTACAAGTTTTCAGTTTATCTATGTTCAGACAATATTGACAGGAAAAAGTACTAATGGTTTAGTTTTCAGAATATTACATGTACTAGTTTTCAGTTATGCTTTTATCTGTGTTCAGTTAATACTGGCAACATATATTATTTTAGTATTAGTTTAGTTTCCATAATATACACAGCTATTTTAAATGTTCAGTATATGCTAAGGTAAATTTCCATCAGGATTCACAATATGATATTTATACTCAGTTATGTGTTAAGTATAGTACATTGCAGTTAAACCTCAGAATATAAAAATAATACTCAGTTACTTCACATTATTCAGTCATTAGTTTTAAGGGTAAAGTAACAGAATTACATTATTTAGTCATTAGTTAAGGGTAAAGTGACAGAATTATTTGTAACACGCTTATTACATCATACATTTCTACTATGAAATCCTTCACATTACTCAGTTATTATTTAAGGGTAAATTGACAGAATTATTTTGTACAGGCTTATTAAAATAAGTTATCTAAATAATAGGTAGTAATAGTTATTCAGTATACTCAACTGTTAACATGGCAGGCTTAATTTAATTAATCTACAGATTACAGCACACCTTACATAATTATTGTGCATTAGTCAGAAAGTTAAAAAAGACACAAAGAGAAAATGTAAAGGTATTTACCTGAAATACAGAAAGCATAAGTTTAGTAAACTATTAAAATAAGTTATCTAAAGAATATGTAGTAATAGTTATTCAATGCACTTAAGGCATAACAGGGCAGGCTTAATTTATTAATTAGTTTACGGATTACAATGCATGCTTACAAATGACAGTATATTCTACATAATTATTGTACATTAGTCAGAAATTTAAAAGGACATTAATAGAAAATGCAAAGATATAGATCTGAAATACAGAAAGTATAGGTTTTAGTAAACAATTATAGCTCATAAATATTCATAGAATATTTCAGACACAAAATTAGGAAGCTGACACCATATTACAGCAGATAAAAGTTAAAAAGGTAAATAGCATTAAATAAAAATGTATAGGCACAAGTTAATACACTATATGGTAAGTATGCTTCAAGACCAGTTATAGAGTTATCTCTTTAGTGCATATTTCAATACGTCTTCAGAAAATAGCCATCTTGCTTGATAGACTATACAATAAAAAAGTACAATGTTTAAAGATTTAAATCTATAAACAACAGAAAAAGATTTCATTTGCTATAAGTGAGAGACATCATGGTACATTAAGGTACCAGTTCGTAATGTAAAAAAAAACATAGGCAATAAACAGTCTAACTTTACCATTAGTGCTTACAGAGATATGGAAAAATAAGCAGGGTTAAAAGTTTGTACTCTGTCTAACGTAAATAAAGATTCACAAAGATAGGTTCAGCTTTAAAAGCCACAGAATTAAAAGACACTCATTTTCAGAATAATTTACAGGTTTTGAATATATCTCTCATACATCAGAACTTAGATGCAAAGGCACTAAAGACTATGAATCTATGTAATATGAAAATTAAATCATAAAGTTAATGGACTTAAATCCAAACAGACCATAAATGCTCAAGTGACACCTAGTGGTCAAAATTAAAATTGCAGGTTTCTTTACCAAATAAAGAAAATTTATTTTCAGATTATGAATCAGGTAGCATAAAGATGTATACAGTAGTTATCAATACAGATGTAAGGTAACTACAAAAGTAGGTTCCTGTAGACTTTCATCAGGGACGTCAGAGGCAACTGTTAGATTAGGGACTTCCATTTTAAAGTAGTTATTAGGCATTAGACAGCCTAAAGAGTAAAATAGGTCTAGAAATTGTGTTTTATTTATGTATAAAAGACAGTTAAGCAGAAAGAAAGCATAACCTTGCTGGTCAAACATGAGAAATAGTTTCCAAGGGAAGGCTACAGACTGTTATTTTTCTGTTCTCTTTCTTAAGGGAAGAATCAAGGACATGTTAGATAATGAGACTGCTAGGCACCTACAAAACAAGACAAGGCTGCAAAACAAGACAAGGACTGAGAACAAGGCTAAGAAGGTGTGTAAAGCATTACAGGGTTTTAGTATTATTAAATATACTTCAGATACAGTTAGAAAAGTTGGTTAGTTTGACCTGATATACAGAAAAAGATTAATCTACAATACAGTCACTCAAGCCTGAGTACAGAAGACAGGTCAAATAAAGACTATTTATGTTTACATCATTCAGGACAATCAGAAGATATGTGCAGAAACTTTGGATATATTTAGCAACACTGTTATTATCAGCACTGTTAATGAAAACAGTATTCGGATACTGTGAACATCTAATAGAGCCTTTTTAAATGAACTACAGTGTTTGGAGAATTCATTCTGAAAAGTGCACAAGACTTGGCCCATAAAGGAGAGACTGGCACCTGTTCAGCATGAGTTTGGGTAATTAGCAGATAAAGACATTTGTTTCAATCTCATTTCAGTTGTTTCCAGTTAATTACAGTATACTACAGTTTCATCAATTATTGCAGTGACCTCGCAGGTGATATTACTACACAAACTAATAATACATACTTCTACATGTGTGCAGTGTCAGTTGTGAGTACACTGTCTCCAATTCTTGTATAGATGATGTTGCACATGCATACCTCTCAAGTTGTTAGTATGGGACAGTATGGGCCAAACACTAACAAATGCAGGTACACAATGGGTCTATATTAGAACACCGAACATTCAAAATGTCGAGTGTTCTAATATCGACCCATTTTCAGCAAACGCTGAAAATATCGGAGAAACAGAAAAACAATTTTTTTCTAGGGAAAGAATTTGGTTGTCCGTTTCTGTTGCTTTGGTATTTTCAGTGCTGTGGTGGAAAGTTACGGGTCAGGTTCAGGTAATTGTGCAATTGTGTGGAAATGAGGGTTAGGGCAGGTTAGGTGAGATAGGATTGGGGCACAGGTCAGGTAAGTGTGTGATTGTGTGGACATGAGGGTTAGGGTGGGGTAGGTGAGTTAGGGTTAGGGCGTGGGTGAGGTGACTGTGTAATAGTGATGGACCTTAGGGTTAGGGTTAAAGTAAGTAGATAGTTAGTGGTGTATGTATAGTTTAATGTAGGGTTAGATGTAAGAGTTTAGGTGTATGTGTGTGGATTGCTGTTTGTTTGGTGTGCTTGTGTTGTGTGTATGTATTTTGGAACAGCAATTTTTTTTCCCTAGGAAGAAAAATTGCTGTTCTGTATGTTTGATGTTTTAAATTTTTGATTGATAGGGTTCGATATTAGAACACTCGAAATTTTGAAAGTTTGGTGTTCTAGTATAGACCCTACATAACTACAGGGGACTGTTTTACATTTTACATACTGTGCTCATTCATTACTACCAAGGTATTACTGTAAATGGATTTGCCTATACATTACATTACAAGTAATGTCATTTATCTGCTAATCAAGGACAAGGCATATGGGGCATTAGTCACTACTTTCCGGAAAATCTTGACAGTTGAGAGGCATGTTTGTGTACATTAAGTAGAATAGACATCCGGTGATTTCTTAGTTGGCTGCCATGGGATTAGAACCCACAATCTGTGACTCCAGGGAAAATGTGCACTTAATTTAACAGTGGACTGCTGTCAGATGAGAAAAGACATGCAGTGCATACAGGACTACTTCACATGTATTGGAAAAAGTTATTTATCAAGTCACAATCCTTCTTTACAGTTTATTAATATTGTTGCTTAAAATCTGGCACTTATACACATGGATCTCTGCCCAGAACATGAGGTAACTTACCCATATACCTTGTCCCCTGAATGGGAGGAATATATGCCATTATCTGACTAAAAATGGCCATAACACAACCTTGAACCTTACTGTGGGTATTACATTACATTTATCAGACAATTTTTTCTCAAGTATTTATTCATTTCCTTTTTGCAGTTGACTGGACTCAGATTAGAACACACATGCCGTGACTAGAAGAATAGTGAATACTTATTTGTTTGAAAACAGTACATATAATAGCACTATCACTGTTTACAATATATTGATTACTGTTGCTTCAAGTCTGGCATGTACAGCATGGATAGCTGTGTCAAACTTCTAATAAATAACCCATATACCCTTGACATTACTTGACTGCAACCTACAGCATATTTCACACAATGAGCAGAACAGAACAGTGACTGTTAATCTGGGTAGACCACAACATCATCTGATGTTTGGAAGCTATACTACACAATAATGCATGGTTACTTGATTTAACTTGCTTTACCATTTCAGGTAGACAGTGACACATTACTAAACATATTACATTTCCCAGGTATGTTATACCTGACTGTTATGACTGCAAACTCTGTAAATAATATATTTCCACAGTACATTATGCATTTGGTTAATACTTTGATGTTTCCCTACTTACCACACTCGTGCTTCATCCTGGCCAGACACTCTGCATGGGACTGGACATTGCGAACACTTTTCACCTGCAGCTGTTGAAAGAGAAGCAAACCATTATGCAGACCAGTTCTGCACAGATTCAGCTTGCATATTTCTAAAGTACTGGCAAACATACTTACATATGTGTGGGGTATGCCCAGCCCTAGCCTCTTGGACTCAGGTGTCCATGATACCCCTCTTCCTTTGTTTCAGATCATATTGCATTCTGGTTCATTTGACTTACATTCTGAGCCTTGGTAATCACCCTGCAGCAACCAGAGTTCATAGGCTTTCATCAAGAGTCCAACAAACACTCTGGACTCCTGCACACCTCATCTCTGCACCCAAAAGTGCGCTCCCTCACCAACACCACCAGGCATACTGACAGCCAAGAGAGAGTCCAATGAACGCCCTTATACATCATACTGTAACTTTCAAAAAAGCTCCACGTTGCTTATCATTGTGCAAACCAGTTCAGCTGAGCTGAACATCATGCAAACTCGCACAATCCACGTATCAGTAAAGCTTAACAAAATGCAAACACTGTAGGCCATTCCCCATGTTTAAGTGGTGCTTAGTATTGTACAGCTTTTCTAAATGTAATTTTTTTTTTTTTTTGAAGTAAATGGCCATTTCAGTCACGTCACACATTTTCACAGCAATAAATGTAAAATGTATGACTGGCAAGGACTCTAACCTGGGACTTCCTGCATGTGAAGTCATAACTCAACCTATCTAGCCACTTGGATAGTACAGGAAACCAGTATATCTTCACATATTCTACTAAGGGGCCTACACTATGCCACACTTCACACTCATTAAAAGAAAAAAAAGTATTGTACAATTGATTACATCCAGTTTCTACTTTTAGATATATGCAGGTGTCTACTATGTATGTATAAGGCAGCTCAGCATCGCTAAGCACTGCACAGAGGCATGCAAACAGGTACAATTAAAAAAAAAAATAAAAAAAAATATTATTGTACAATTGATTAGATCAGGTTTTTATTTTTAGATATATAGTATGTGTCTGCTACATATGTATAAGTGCAGCACAGCATCACTAATCACCATGCCGTGCCATGCAAACAGGCAGATTTAAAAAAAATGAAAAAAATATAAAAATTATTTATACAATAGCAGAGTACATTACAATCATTATTGTCCTGTGCTTGCCATTTGTCCAGGACTTTCATGGATAGACCACAGATATGGGACAGCATCTACACTGCTGCTGGCATGGATTCTATATCCATGTTACTCTGATCTCCCTCGGAAGTGCACCTTGATTAGTATGCATGGCTCACTGACAAGGAGGAACAGTAGCTGTGTACATGGGTTCCCTTGTAACTGCTTTAACAGTAACTCATGAATGGTATATGAGTATTTCATGAAGTCTCAGGATAGTATTATTGAAATTGCTAATATATTGTATGTCTTGGGTAACAGAGGAATAACCAATGTACTTATTTATGCAAGTGATTGTGTGATGAATGACCCCCTGTCTGTCAAGCATCTTATGCAGCTTAAAAGATTAAGGCAATCACATTGTGTGATGGTGGTCATGGGTCTTATCTAGAAATATCCAATTGTTTTGCAAGTGAGGTATCAATAATTTGTGTTCTACAGACTGTTAGTCGGTTTGTGCTGTACTGTTTTAACTGCTGTCACATATTAATTACATAAGACATCTTTAGTAAATCTTAGTCAATGTGAGTGAAAAGTGCAGCAGTGCAGAAACAAGACCAGATGTCATATTGTGTAATACACAAAATTCCCAACTGGAGTACAGCTAGGTGTGGGCTAGAGTCAGTTTATAACTAGCTAAGACTCCCACTGGGCATGCTCATACACTAAGTCATGCGCAAATCTGTTGTTCTTCATATAATATATATGTGTGTGTATACATATATATATATATATATATATATATATATATATATATATATATATATCTATAGATATGATTCTAGGTCATAACATCGACAACTAAGAAGATCGACACCGACTTCACCGACGGGAAAACACCGACACAAAAATAATCGAAACCACAACTCACGGACAGTTAACAGGTAAGGGGTTTAAATTTCGCTTATCGTGCCTACCATAAGGACTAAGTAATACAATGATCGTAACACATGCATAACACTGCCACACTTACTAAAACATGGTAGGCATGATTAGCGAAATTTAAACCCCTTACCTGTTAACTGTCCGTGAGTTGTAGTTTCGATTAATTCTGTGTCGGTGTTTTCGCGTCGTTGAAGTCGGTGTCGATCTTCTTAGTTGTCGATGTTATGACTTAGAACCATATATATATATATATATATATATTTATATGTCTATAGATACAAATGTCTATATATATATATATATATATAGCTACAGATATATATTTTAGATATAGATATAGGCATACACACGTACATCTCTGTCTCTCCCCATATATCTAGATAACACACACACACACACACACACATACACACACACACACACACACACACACACACACACACACACACACATATATATATATATATATATATATATATATATATATATAGTAAAAAACACACTAAAAGCGAAGATAAATTTCACTAAGAACAAACTTCATGACACAAAAGCATTCAAAAAGAATTAAAAGGAAACACCAGCAACTCTTGTATTATTTAGTGCTTTCGTCTTCTTTAATATCAAGACTTCTTCAGAATGATGTTTCATTAATACAAGTAACTATTTTAACATTGTTCAAATACATTACTTCAAGTAGCTTATTTAAATTAACACAACAGTTCCTATCCAATAATAATGTAACAACAGTAGTCTTGCAAGGTGCTGTGTGCATCTTCGTTATCATTAAAAAGGTAGATCAATTAACCAGGAGGGGTGTAATTTAAACTACTTGAAGTAATGTATTTAAACAATGTTAAAATGGTTGCTTGTATTAATGAAACATAGCATTCTGAAGAAATATTGATATTAAAGAAGACGAAAGTACTAAATAATACAAGAGTTGCTGGTGTTTTCCTTTTAATTCTTTTTGAATGCTTTTGTGTCACTAAGTTCGTTCTTAGATTTATATATATATATACATATATATATATATATATATATATATATATATATATATATATGTGTGTGTGTGTGTGTGTGTGTGTGTGTGTGTGTGTGTTTGTGTGTGTGTGTGTGTGTGTGTCTGTATTGCCCGACATACCCAGATTGTGGGGATTAGAGCTGCACTATGACACATATATAATGTTAGTCAAAGGACCAAAAGTAAGGGCTCAACAATAGATAATGCATTTACTTACAGACCCTTTTGCCCGCTGGATGTCACCATATATACACCAAGTGAACAAGTTGTGTAATGTATAATGTCTGTACTCAAGAATTGACACGGCAAATTATTTTTGACTATAGGCTTGCCCATCCAAATGCAAACTGACACATTATGACCAAAATGGCTACTGTTACCACATAGCAAGGATAAAAAAACAGTTGTCTGACTGCTTGGCTACTATATGCAGATGACAGTAACAAGCAATGTAACTCAGCAGGCCACACATGCTGTTCAGCACAGGCCTTGTTTATGTCCTGTACAAGTAGTTTTCCTGCAGTTATTTACAAAACACACAAGCTGTGGTGTGTGAATTAACTGCTGTTATCTGTAGTGTATAGGACTAGAGAGGTAGGGGTTATAGTCCTACTCTAGTCCACTTGCTGAGTTTGTGTGTGTGTGTGTGTGTGTGTGTGTGTATTTCCATCCTCCTACAAAACAAGTATTGATCCCAAACTGCAAAGGATATGCACTTTTTGGCACTTGAAGTTGATGCAGACCTCCAAACTTCTGTCTTACACAAGGCTTGCTGATGACATCTACCATACATCTACCAGCAGCCACCTTAATGTCAGACTTAAGCTGTGGTGCACGTGTTAAGTGCTGTGATCAGTAAGGTGCAAGACTAGATAGGTAAGGGTTCTAACCTTACTCTAGCCCACTTGCTGGGTATGTAGATACCCCACTGACTTCAAAACTGCAGTGGAGATGTGCTTTATGGCCCTTGCACTTTGTGTAGGCCTTCAATCTCCTCTCTTATACAAGGCCTGCTGATGTCATCTACCATAAGACTACCAGCAGCCACCTTATTTAAGATTACTACAGTCTTAAGTTGTGGTGCATGCATTAAATATTGTGAACTGTAGTTTAGAAGACTAGATAGGTAAGGTTTTAATATTACTCCAGGCTACTTGCTGTGTATGTGCCTTTATCTACACAACACATATGATTACTATACTGTCTTAGAAAAAGGCAGGGGCTTGCACTATTTTGGGTGTAGCAGGTGATGCATGATTCAAAATTCCTCTCCTCCACAAGGCCTGCTTATTTCATCTAGCATAAGAGTACCTAAAGGCATGCTGATATTAAACTTGAGCTGTGGCATGTGTGTTGCATACTGTGATCTGTAGTGTGTAAGATTATGTAGGTAGGGGTTCTAATCTCATTGTAGACCACTTGGAGTTTGATTGTGCTATACAGTGTTTTGTAAACATTAATTGGTAGTGATGCCATTCATACTGTAGCCAAGTTGATATGCGTGGATGTCATTCAGAGCATTTTACATCAGCCTAAGGGATAATAGGATAATTGGAATTTACTAGGCTAATGGTCCTAGGGCCCTTACAATTCTAGCCAAGTTCTTACCTTTAGTTACATGATCAGCAACTATTACCCCTTTTCAAGGGGGACACAGGTAAAACCCACATGGCGAACGTATGGTCACCCATCCAATCATACAGATTGCATCTGAAGAGGGGCAACGAGGTGCATTGCTTGACATTAAGTTGGAGTCTGTTGCAAAGTTTGTTAAACCCTAGTAGACATATCTCAACCTCCAGCATGTTTTATCGATGTCTCATACCAGGTAAAGGTCATTACAGCGAGTAATCCATGTACCATTTGACTTACAGATATGCAGCATTACCAGTAAAGCAGGGTCACATATTGCCTTGTATGCAAGGCAGAGATCACATCTGAGTAGTCTGTATGATAGACTAAAGTTACAGCGATTTCAGATGATCCCCATTGGACAGATGCTGAAAACATGAATTTCCCTTGTAAGGATCCTTTTGTGATATCTGTAATTGCCACTGCTGCTTGGAAATGTACATAACAAAATGACCATTGCATTCACATATTAGCCTGATGAGGGAAGAGTACATGGAGATTATAACTGCTTCATATTTGGATGACAGTGCCCTCACTTATGACATGAGCAAGATATAATGCTCTTCTTACCACTGTGGAGAAATGGTGATCTAAGATAAGGTAAGGTAAATCTGTGTGCCCAGGTCTGTGTGCCAAGGTCTCTCACCCCTGAGTATGTACTTAAGGTGCTGCTATTGATGTGCTACTTAGCAAGAACATTGTTGGTGCCAAAAGGAATGATACTACACATATATGCATGGAGTTTAATGCCATGATTGTCTCAACAATAATTTGGTCATGTATGACCCTCTTGTAGGATGTTGACATAATTTGGAGAGTGTATGACTGCTCCCAGTTTGCAGGCATCAGCAAACCTTGTCAGCTACAGACATTCACTTTGTATCTGTATGTTGTATAAATGGATTCTAAACCTTAGAGGACACAAGACTGAACCCTGTGGAACACCACTGGTTACATCTCTGCTACTAGAGGTGGATACCCCTATTTTGACTATATAAGTGCTATCAGTGAGCTAGTTACTGACCCCTATAATGATATTACTGTTGATGGCTAGCTGAGAGGGGTTTTCAAGGATGTCGGAGTATGGGATAGTGTTAAATGACTTGGCTAAGTCCAGGTGGTTTTATGCACAGATGTTCCCCTCATCCAGGTTATTGGTGACTGCGTCATAGATGTCCACCAGGTTTAACAGGCATGATCTTCCTTTCACAAATCCAAACAGTGGAGAGTGAAGTGTTTTTAGATTACCCATATCTTTGTTGATATGGTCCATGATGATTTGCCCCATGGCCTTACAGATATGGCTAGTCAGGATAATAGATCTATAGTTCCTCTCTTCTGGTCAGTGGATGCACCACCTCTGTGCAAGGGGATAACAGTGGCCAATTTCCAGTAAGCTGGGATTCAGCAGGTGGTTACACTATGATTGCAAAGAGTTTCAATGGTTTTGGTAATCCATGTCAGATATGATGTAAGATGCAGCCTGGGATGTTAGCAGGTTTAATAGATACTGTGTTTGTCACCTCAGAGAGGCCATTTTCTACCTGCTGTTTAGAGATACAAGGTATGAAACAGGTTCTAAGTATGTCATGGTGTATGTGTGGTGGGGATTGAGGAGTGCAGTTGTCACAGAATTTTATGTGGTATCATTAAGTATGAGTTTGGCAACAATGTGGGCTTTTTCGTTTATGTTACACATGTAACTACACAATGCCTTCTGGTTGTCCTTTGTAGAGGAGGCTAATTTTTCCCATACTTTATTTTGCAGGATTTCACAACAATACGTGTCTGTTTAAGCTGAGGAGTAAGTGATACCATTTTAGCAGGGCTCCCTCCCTCCTAATATGAGACATTTACATCTACCTCTTATTGTAAAGCCTGCTAATGGCAGTTGTCCACCAAGCAAATTTGCTGTGTCATGAGGAGCTTGTTTTGCCCCATCTGGTACAGGTGAGTCAATGCAGTTGTACAGGTGCTTGCATAAAGCATTGCTGTAGATCTTCGCATAGTTACCTGTTCCATCTGAGGCAGTGGTGCAGTCAAGCTATTTATACCATCCCATAGGAGATTATAATCTGCTTTGCTAAACTTTATTACTTTATATGCTGTATGATGGGTGGGGATCAGGTGTGATACTTACCTTGAATGAGACCAATGTGTAGTCAGATCTCATTAGGGAGGACCTCACAATGGAGGATCTATAGTGGTCACCCATATTGGTAAGCACCAAATCCAGTACATTGTCTCCCCTTGCGTGGATGTCACCCCACTGGCCCAGGACATTGTAGTTAAGGAAGATGACTAACCTCCTAGCAAGTGATTTTGAGCATGAGTAATCTGCCCAGATTGTGGGTAGTTAAAATCAACCAAAACCATCTTGATAGACTAAAGTAAATCCATTTAAGTACAGTGGGTGTCTTGATCCATGGAGTTGCTCCTGTAGCTGGTAATGGCTTGATTATATGCTCTACAAGCAATCAATAGCACTGGCACTTTCTCCAGGGAATCATCCTGTCTAAACAATCTTGATGCATACCTATCCTTAATGAATATGGAAAAAACACCTCCATTACTTTGCATAATTTATATTTGAGTTCTGAATGTGTGGAAGGAGGAGTATCATGGTATGGCTCTGATGGTCTCCACAGCTTTGACCCAGGTGTCTGTGACTGCACAAATTTCTGCATCTTCCAAGGTGGGGACAGCTTCCAGTGAGTGGAGCTTAATGGTGACATTCCTAGTGTTTGGCAGCATAACTGTGATGTTGTTTGTAGATGACATTTTCTCATTGGAAAGTTTTTTCCTTGATACACTACCTAAAAGGTGCACTATGGTGGTGGCAACAGCCTTAGCAAGTAGCCAAAATCCCAGGGGTGACAGATGAAGATCATCTCTGGCAAGACATTGAGGTCTGTTGAGCAGGTAATCCAAGGCTGACAGATATGACAAATAGCGGATCCCCTTTCACTGACTATGGCAATAATTGAAGTCAGTCATTTTTCGTTGGTATTGAGCCATCATCCTAGGTGATGGTAAAATGCAACTCAAGGCCAAAGGCATGCCTGCCTGAGATACATAGCCTGTTAGCCCCATCATGTCTCTGCATCCAGTCCAGAGAGGTATGTCTCAAGTTGTACACACCAACAGGAGCTATGGCATAGTCATAACAGTACCTAATGTTCACAGATTTGAGTGCATGTGTGATATGGTGTATTCTGGCACCTCACAGAAAGTTGACTATGACCTTTCCCTTATGTAGCCTGGTGAGATGCACATCAATGTGTCTCATGATGTAATCACCTATGAATAACATGACTGATTTTGTATTTTGCCTTAGGTGTTTGACCAGTGAGACATTGGAGCATGAATTATTAAGTGTACTGTGTTCTGCAGAGGTATGATTATAAGTAGCGAGCTTGCATTTGGGTTTCTGAGGTGTATGGTGTTTAGTTATATGTTTGGTAAAGACCTCTGAACGTGTAGGTATGTGTGATGCGGGTTTGGGTGGGGTAGGATATGCTCCTTCTAGGCATTTACTTATCTGCAGTCATGGCCACTGTCATTGGCCTCTGACTGACTAAATTTGCAGATGATGGCAAATTAGCAGCTGTCATTGAATCCCACATTGACACAACAGTTATCCAAGATGGGTTGACACAGAGATTCAATTGTTGTCAGAGCCATGGTCTAACAGTAAATGGCAAGGAATTCACAATACTATCCCTTGGGAAGTCATCCAACCCTGGTAACTAATGTATTGACCACACATCTCCAACAGTTTACCATGTTGTCAGGAACTTACAGACACATAGATTGTGATCTAGCCTCTGACACCCATGGGTTGATAATATTTGGGGATGCATGCTACATTACATAACCTAGAAACAAAGGCATGGCATGAAAATCCAAGACTTATCATTGAGTGCAATACAACCTTTGGTATGTAACTAACCAGGCATATCCGACAACTGTCACATCACCAAAGGTTCCACAGTAAACCAACACACAGTGTACATAACATGCCATATGCAGACCATGTTAAGCCTGTAACTGTCTATTCTGTCTCTGACATACTTTGGAGGGGAGGGGTATGCCTGCAATGCAGGGAGGTGTCAGACCCCACTGAGTACCTCCTGCATATCCAAGAAAGAACTAGCATGAGAATTACCTGTCCTACACACCTACACCTTGACTGTGGTATTAACAGGACATACTGGGCAGAATGTAGTCAAGACACTACACCCAATGTGTAACCGGGTCCCCATGCATGTAAAGGACAGTTCTGCCTTAATGCAAATCATGTTCAAGTTACATGACAGGATGGAAAACATGACAATGATAACTGCTTTAGGGCAAATGTCTCTAATGGATACAGGGAAACTGTGGTTGATTAACCTCGCACATCCCGGCTTGAACATGAGTCAGTTCCCAAAACCCTGCTTACACTTATCAAGGGTATCAGACCTTGTCAGAGTTTAGAGATGCATGGCTAGGATGAAAGATGCCCTTGTTTTTGTTAGCCTGTTATACACATCTGAACATATGGAACCATGCAAGTATACCGTTTTACCTCTCTGATGACATTTTTCTTCTGTGCATCCTGTGTTCTGACGTAGATGGGTTTATTGTAGACGTGAACCCACAGGTGTGTTTTACACAATCCTGAAAGTGAAACATAAACAGTGGCATGAGTCACCTTTCATTGGGTGACTACACAGCCATTACAACAGCATCCAATAAAATATACACAACATAATGCAGTTTACACATTACAATTGGCAGCATTTGTAATGTATGAGTGATCAGAAGAAGTAGCATGTCAAAGTCAAGAATGGATGAAGCAAATACATATTACAAATACATGGATGGCGTATTGGTGCATTGGTAGCATTATCGCCTCACAGCAAGATGTTTTCCGGTTCGATTCTCAGCTGGCGTACCTTCTGAGCAGAGTCTGCATGTCTTCCCTGTGTTCATGTGGGTTTCCTCTGGGTGCTCCAGTTTCCTTCCACATTACAAAGACATGCATCTGGAGGGTTTCTCCCTGGGCCTCCATTGAAAATTGTCTCATTCCAAGTTGGACTTTCCCAGTTAACAAATGTTAAATAAATAAATAACTAAAATAAATAAATATTAATTTAGATAGTCACCCTGTGCATCAGACACATAGCTTCATTTTCCTGCATAAATGAGAATGATGATAGGGATGTGGCACAGGTATCATCACTTGCATAGGGTGCTGTATGGGATTGCAGGAGGCCTAGGCTGACCCAATAGGTTGGCAAGTGTGAGTCAGAAAGTGGAGCAGGCAAGATGGACCATGTAAATGTGGCATCTTAAGTGACCACAACATAATATACTTTATACGTAGTAGAACAAACATATGCAAAACCACTAACTATATATCCACTAGAAACACAAAAAAATTCTCTCCTGAGGTCCTCAACACTTTACTGTGTAACTGTGACTGGACCCCCCCTAAAAACCATCCCACTTGACCAGGCTGTAGCATATTTCAACAAAACATTTCTACAACACCTAGACACTGTCGCTCCATTGCACAAAATCAAGGTTAGAACCTCTACAAACCCCTGGCTCAGTAAAGAAACCAAACAAATCCTCAAGTCCAGAGACACTGCCTGGCGTTACTATCAAAAAAACAAAGAAACACAAAGCCTAACTAAGTACCAATAACTGCGCAACTGTGCAAAAAAATGCATTAGGCTGGACAAAAAATCCTACTACACAACATTACAAACTAAATACCAACACAACCCGCAACAATTTTGGAAAAATGTAAACCAGCTACTAAAATCCACCCAAAAGGCTACCCCCAAACCAACCACCCCTGACACTAAAGTTCCCATCGAAACACAATTCAACTGCCACTTTGTGAACTCATTTCTATCCTTAGTATCACAGGGCAGTTCCTTCCTCACTACCCCCCCAACACAAATAACACTAATACAAGCTTTACCCTCAAAACAGTTTCCACCACTTCAATCAAAAGCATGCTCTCCAAACTAAAAACCTCATCAACAGCAGCCGACCTACTCCCCAGCTATTTCTTGAAACTTACAGCAGATGCTATTGCTATTCCAGTCTCCACTCTCATAAACAGATCAGTTGTTGAAAACTATGTGCCCAAACTCTGGAAAATATCCTATGTTACACCCATACATAAAGGCGGGACCTCCACTGAACTTAATAACTACAGACCCATTGCTTTACTCCCCCCCTGGCCAAAATCCTAGAAAAATGCATCCATACCCAGATGCTAAACTATCTCCTAGACTGCAACGTCCTGTCACCTACTCAGCATGGTTTCAGACCTGCCCATAGTACCACTACAGCTCTCCTCTGCTTCACAGACACAGTAAACTGTCTCAAAAATGAAGGCCTGCAAGTGTCAACTCTTTTTTTGGATATGTCCAAAGCATTTGACACACTCACACCAAATCCTGCTAAACAAACTAAACCAATATCATCTATCTAATTCCACTCTTACCTGGTTCCAAAGCTACTTAACTGACAGGTACCAAGCTGTGAAATGGGAAAATTCTCTCTCCTCAGCTGCCCATAACTATAGGAGTCCCACAGGGTTCTATCTTAGGACCACTACTATTCACAGTCTTCACAAATGACCTCCACACCTCCACACAGCATGCATCTATAATTCAGTATGCAGATGACACTACCTTAATCTGTGCTGCACAAAATATTCCCACCCTCCTGCAAACAACTCAACTAGCATTCTCTGATGTTGAAAACTACCTTACCAAAGCCCAACTTATCCTCAATCCAAAGAAAACTCAGCTTATGATTATAACCAGTTCTAACAAAAACACTAACAGTCAATTCACTATCTACTCCACAAATGCTACTCCAATTGCTCCAGTGGCACAGGCTAAGCTATTGGGAATAACCATAGACTCCCACCTAAAATTTGATAGTCATCTGAACTTAACTATTAAAAAAAGTACATGCCAAACTGGGGTCACTCTACAGTATCAAACCATTTCTTACCAACAACACAAGATCAGCCATTGCTCGCTCCCAACTTCTATCCACCCTACTCTATGCATCTCCCATTCTGACTAATCTCAACAAAACTGAACTAAGCAAAATGGAAGCTTGCTATAACAGAATTGCCCACTTTGCTGCAAATTGCTCATATAGAACTCATCACTGTACTGCTTTGAGACAGTTCCACTGGCTTGAACTGCCCAACCTCCTAACCTACAATCAGCTCTGCCTCTGTCATTCTATCTATTACCTCCCCAATAAGTGTCCTGCCCTCAAAAACCTAGTACAACATCACTCAGCCAAAAGGCCTCTTAGATCATCAAGCAAACTACTACTAGAAGTCACCAACAGCTACAATAGCTTTGGAGATGCACTATATAGTAGTTTGGTGGCCAAAAAATGGAACTCTGTCCCTACTAGCATTCAAAACACATCATCCAAAGCCTCCTTTAAAGACCTCATCAGGCAACATCTCAAGCAAAGTTGGCAGTGCCATGATTGCTCCCCAGGCTAGTGAAAGCGGATAACATATACATACTAAATCTAGAGCAATTGATAATAGTTTTTCAATCTTACTCACAAACACTGGCTAATCTACAATGTATGTACTGTACCTGTGTACTATGTAAGTATTCTACCTACATTCCAAAGTTCAGCTGTACACCACAAATCTATTACTTACCTTTATTTTTAAAATTAATATTTTTTTGATTGTTCTCTCCACTGCAACTTTTTGTGCCTCATACCACTGTAAAAACATGTCTCTTGTAATTTGTGTGTATACTGATTATGTCTAAATAACTAAATGTGTCTGTAATTTTTCTTTGTGGAGCTTTTCTCCCCGGGCCTCTGCTGAAAAAGGGCCTTTTCGGCTCAGTCAGACACCCCCAGTTAACAAATGTAAAATAAAATAAATAAATAAATAAATGTGTGTCTGTAGGTGATGTGACTGTGACAGTGGTGTGTGAGTATCTGTATGAACACAGCCAAATTCAGCGCTAGTCATACATGAATGTATGTTGGACAGCAGTGAGCCATGCATGGTAGAGCTGACAGTTCATCATCTCTGCCCCTAACATGAGAAGTAACTCTACCAGGAGTTGCACTGGCACCTCCATGCTCAAGATCAGATGCTTGGCTACTACCTGAGGCTGACCACTGTCTGCTAGGACCATATCCTTTACAGGACTGTTCAGGACCATGAGCCCATTGCCTGTCATGTCTTGGTGTAGACAGCACACTCCCCTCTGGAGTGTTAGACGTACTGCCACTATGGAAGCATGATTGTGCATGGTCATGTGGACTCTCAGCAGATGTAGCTGCTCACCTTCGTCCACAAGTCCAATGTTCAGTTCCAACCAGATGTTCCATCACAGACAATGTGTGTTGCAAGGCAAATAGCATGTGATCTGTCTCATACCAACGTCTGTCCACTGCATCAGTCAACCAATCCAGGGTATCAGCAAAGTGATGGAGGCAGTCACAGATGTCAGACTGTGCTGCATCCAAAACCCTAAGAATTCATCAAGAGTTCCTTTTGGAACATACCTGTGCCTCCATGACAGCCATAAACATACACTGAGTGACACATGATGAGACACCTGCAACAGGTGATAGAGGGACAGCAGGTCTCCTATGAGCACCCTTATCAATCCACCTGTATGAAACTTCACCAACTGTTTGGCTATGGCCAGTGCCAACAGTCACTGCAGCCACAGTAGCCACACCTCCCTGTTCAATGTCCCTTCCCTCTGGCTGTCCAATATCTCTGGACTCATGGGGCTGGGCATGTGTAGGCATACTGACTGTGTACAGTGATAATGAGGGCAGATGAGGAATGTAAACCTCTGTGACAAATTCAGCCCCTCTGACACCCACCTGTGCCTCACTTTGGCCACCATCATCATCACAGTCTGAAGAGACACTGACTTCAGGTTGTGAAGGGGACAAAGACCAACCTCACAGGTCACCTCTGATATAAAGGGGAAAGCATCACATTAATACTCACACCGCTATCATCTGCAGTACTATGTTTCAATATATGTTAAGCTGCATACACTGCTTTCACTATTACAGACTTGTACAACCTACAATCTGAGATAATAGGACATGAGGTCATTCATTTCTAACCCAAATTTGTAAGTATTTCAAAATAATAACAGCTCTTTAAATTGGAATTTCATGAGCAATACATAAATTATGCACACTATTGACATTCTGTAGAACTCTGCACAGATTACAGGTATGGCCATCTAAAAAGTCTTGTCAATACTGTGAAATCAATCACTGTGGTCACACCTACAAGACCTAGGTATAACCCTAATGTGTGTACAGTTAGAACATATCTCTATATTTTTTAGTCATGCAGCCAGTACATCAATACAGCCACCAGGCCTGAGATGACACTTTAACTAATACATTGAAGTACATCTACACCTGTGACAAAAATGTTTTGTGCTTACTAGCAGCAGGGGCATGGCCTCTTCCTATTCCTGATGGTCCTGAAAAAGTTCGAGAGAGAGTTAATGTAAACAGCACCACATGTTACAGTATAACACTAGTAATATGTCTAAATATCCCCCATTTACAGTAGCCACTATGTTAATAGGTATGTGGGTCACAATCTCTGCATGAGCTTAAAGCTGCAGGTAACCTAATTCCCCTCACCCCATAAAACAGCTGACACCCACGTAAAACTACGTACACCCCGACCCTCTAAATGCTATAGTATTCCGATTGTGATTCAACTTAACATACCTGGATGGTCTTCTTGGGTGCAAATGGTGGCACCCACATCCATGACATATGGTGTGATGGAAGCCTGTGAGCTGTCTTGCATTGCAAGGTTCATCAGGAATTTCTCAGTGGCTGACACAGGTTGTTCCACTGCAAGCCCACCACCAGTGACCTGACGATCCCTGCCCACCTCTGTTGCCCGTCTGCATGCCGAGTGAATCATGTCTGTGACATGGTGTCACACCTGCTCATATGTGTGATTTTGATCACCCTCAGCATTTATGGTATGGACCAATTCTTCCCACACGGCTTGTCACTATTGCCTATTTGCCTTCCATCTAGACAGCAGGACTTGGTAGTGTTGTCATAAACATTTTAATTATGAGGTCGTTTTCCACCTCAGTGAAAGTTGGGCAACATCTGGCGTGCATGTTATCACCTGAAATACCAAATAATGAGAACATATATCAGGATCACATATGTGGGTGTACAGTTTGTACAGATACAGCAATTAAGAAAGGTATCATTATTCCCTGCTTGATTACACATCTCATATGCAACAATGTGCCAGTCATACAAAGGGTGTGGAAGTAACTAGGATGGTAGCAATAGTGACCTATACCCGCATGTACCATGACAGATACTCAGATATGATCAGATGCCCAACACAGGAGTCCACTTGTAGTGTGGCCCATAGCAGAAAAGCCTCCCAATAACATATGTATATATTACAATGCCAAAAAATAGCTGTGCAGCATTACAACTGCTAACAAAGGCAGTATCCAGGAGATCCTATGTCCTTAACAGACAGCATTTAACCCTTGATGTAGTCTACATCCTCCGTAGTTGTTACACAGCTACATATCAATGGCATTTCACCTGTACAGTTCTAAGACAGGCTTACTGATGTAATTCGTATTCCACCTAAGTATATTGAAACATATGCATCATGTTGAAAGCAAAATGGTTACATACCTGATGGACTACGATACTCATTTTTTGAAAGATGCATATATATATATGTTATGACAACAAGTTCACCATAGAAAGTAACTCTCATACAAAATGGTTTCCCCAGTTAGGAGTTTACCTTGATGATTCTCATTAGCAGGTGATTGCCTCTTAACCATTCTGTGGTTCAGGAATGCTAACTGTAGCATACACAGGTGATTTATAGTGTAATCAGGCAATCAGTCTCATGCATCTATTGAAGGAAATACTGGGGTAGAGATACTACATCAGCACAGAGAGGATGTTTGTAGTAGATACTTATTACATACACATGTGGGCTACTGGCTGCAGCTGCTGCTGCAGGCAATAAGCATAGTGAGAGACACTGCAGAATGTGGAGGACAGCAACACTTATGAGTAATGGTGTGACCAGTGGCAGCCTTGGTGTACAGCCAGATCCTGATCAAGGGAACCCATCCCACAGGAAATTGAGCTATATGTTTAAGGTAGGTATGTTAGCCAAAGGTATCATTAACAGAGTAAAAGGCAACATGTTTGTTATGCCCTTGAACAAGGTATAGGGTACATTTACTATTATGTCAACCATTTGGACAACTGCCAAGCCATGTGTCATGTTATGCTAATCTTCTGGAATGTGTGTGCTGGCAGTTCTTGTTGCTAGCATGACCTCCATATGTGTGTGTGTTACTTGTGTAGCTATGCTTCTCTGTAATATCGGTAGCAAATGAGTGTGTGCTGCAGTCTGATATTACAGGGTCTCCTTTGAATTACATAACTTAAAATCTTCTGTGAATGCACAGTAATGCATGACCTGACACTTTTTGTACTTTCTAATATTGTAATAGGAATATGATAACTGTGCTCCTATCTGCAGGCCTTTGACTTCATCATTGAAAAGCAGACATTCCATCTAAAATGCTTTGGGTGGATAAATAGATGATGAGACAGTCATTCATATCAGATTTCACAATGGTGATGTACACATACATGTATTTTAAATGCTAGACACCACTGGATTTGAACCCAGGATCATGTGTACCAAAAATTAACAGTTTCACAGTATTTAACACACTGAGCTACTGAGTCACTATTATAGGTTGTGTATTTGTAAATATATAATTGCACACTTAAATGCTGTTATATACCTCATTTACATCTATTATTCTGTGTATGGCTTTATAGGGATCTATTTCTCCATCAGAGTCCCAATTAAACACCTATTTTTCCATTAATGTTTTAGCAGGTGTATTTTTAAATGTTGCAGATATAATTGCACAGTTACCTGCTGCTAAAGACCTCACTTACATCCATTATTATGTGTTTGGCTTTATAGTGATGTATTCCTATACCAGAGTCCAAGTTGCATTCACATTTTTCTATTACTCTTTTATCAAATTTGTATGACATGTTGCGATACATGCTTAATTACAGGCAAATGGTAGTTATTATGTTTTGCTTAAAACACCTATGTTAATTAACAGCTGTGTGGCTTGGCGGGTTGATGCACTGGTCTGCAGGTGTGATGGTCCTGGGCTGTAAAGAGGGTGTAGGTGTACTTTTTGAATATGATTAATATTATTTCACACACATATATCAATATAGCACCATTTAGCTTAGCTTATTGATGTTGCATGTCTTGCAGTATCATGCTAAAATTCTTTAAAGAAATGAAAAATGGGGAGATAGGACAGTGGTGAAATAGGATGCAAGCAGGGAAAAACATAGTGAAAGGCAGGTAGGTATGTATGTGCAGGAAGGGTGTAGGAAAGAACCATATCTATCCATTTATTGTACAGTGCATTTTAACAGATTTTTTAGCTGAATTTGGACTGTCACCCCCAGAGAAAATTGTGAGGACAACATTGTCAAGCCAATTGGACCAAATTAAGTGCTTCCAGTTGACACATGTGCGAAATGGAGAAATATGTATGGGATGATATTTTTATATTTGGGACAGGTGCCCCTTTTTTTTTTTTTTTTTTAAGGTGAGAGTGGAATGTTGGGGAAGGGAAATAGGTACATGTGGGGATGTAAGTTGGGAAGGTGAGAAATCTTTTGCGGACAGCTAACTCAGACAAGACAGCAGACAGGGTTGGTGTGTGACACAAGAGGGGGGTGAATACCTTGGTTGGAGAGAGTGTTGTGGAATCCCAGCCCCATGGATGTGAGACATGGTAGCAGTGAGACTCAAGTCCTCACACATGGGACTGTCAGCACTGTACCTTCACTGCTTCTGTGGAGGCAGTGGTTAATGCAGGAACCCAGGGTGAGGTTCCCCCACCAGGATGGACAGCATGCTCCACCATCTGGCATAGGCGTGCACTGAGAGTTCATCATAGCAGCTCATGCATCATGTCTGGCAGTGCCTCATGGGTGACATAATCACCCCCTCTACTTCAACTCCCAGAGTGAGGACCACCTCAAGCCTGTGGGAAAGAACTACCCAATGTCCCAGGTAGTTAAGGGGCAGTAGAGAAGGCATCACCAGGCTGTGCCCCAGACATCCTGGTGCATTTACTTTGGACAAGCATGGCATCGATACTGTTGGTCTAAAGCTAAGAGTTTTTCTTGGGTTTTAGGTGGACCGTTTCTGTGTGTGGGTCAGTCATGGGTCCGAGGTTTTGGATATTAGCCCTATCCTATATAATATTCTTTGAATTGGGCTATTTACCCTCAGGATTTGATTTAGTCCTATACACATTTACTGTCCTCTATTTATTATCATTTTGTACCTATACGGTTTAGCCTGTCTTATTATTTGGAATATAGTGTTCTTATACTTGTTTAAGATGGAGTTAAGTCAACTTCCAAGGGGATTATCATCTGATCATGATGACATTGGTATCTCTGGGTTAAGTACATCAGTTAACCCTCTTCAGGAATCTGATAATAATCTACAGGTGCCCAGTTGTAATGAGGTGTTTTCTAGATTATCTAGAAGCATGAAGTCCCTCAGGACTAATGTTTGGCATCTTCATTCATTTAAGGCTTACTTAGCCAAAAATATTTGTCCCAGGGGCCTTCGGTTCCCAATTCAGCCATTGGTGCCCATGGTGGATCAGGATTTAGATCAACAATGGTGTTCTGTACAACAAGCCTCTATGGGCTTTGTAGATGCTTTGGCCTCATATTATAACAGATGTATCGACCAGAGTTTGCTTGAAGTAACAAAATTATGTGAGGACACCAAACCCTTTGAGAAGTTAACTATCACACTTGTCTTCAACAACTAAGCCACGAGTTACTGACATTAGAAAACAACTGAAGGAAAGGAAGATTCACAAGTTTAATAGGGATCAGGCAGACTACGACTGAGGTAGACCTTTTGGACCACAGAAGAATATCAAATTCATGAATAGTGGAACCAAACCCAACAAAAGGAAGTGACCCAGGTCTATTTAAAGAAAAGCCACTATGGTTTTTCGGGGGACATCAGGGGAAAAGTCTTCTTCCATGACTGACTTTGAAGCACAACAGTCTATGACCTCACCCACACCCAAACGCAGTCACACAGATATCCCTTTAGGGGCAACAAACAGGGCAGGATGCAAACATCGTGGACATTCCAAATGTAGGAAATTACTACAATTGATGAGCAACAAATAAGTGAATGTCAGAATGTTCTGAATATTTCTTCCTATTCTTTTACACCTATTGAATTGGATTTGTTGAATAAAAGTCTTAATTTTGTCCCTGCATTTTTTGTGGCTGAAGATGTTTTTGTTGCCGACATTAGTGCATTTTGTCGTACACTGAATTTAAAATTATTTTTTGGACAACATGATAACGTTTCAGTTGATAAATATTTTCATTTTCTGAAATCCAGCTTTATACCACCCACACATCCTGTAGTTCAAACATTTATGAACAAAGTACACAAAGATCTACACCTGCATTATCGGGACATGGGACCTACATCACATAATCTCTCAAAGGATCAAAAACTAGCTCTACAGGAATTGAAGTCTAATGAGAATATTGTCATTCTGCCAGCTGACAAAACGGGTGCTATTGTTGTGATAGATTGGGAAAATATGATACTGAAGCCCTTAGACAGCTGAATAACAGGTTATATTACATGCCCATGCCACTGGATCCTATGAGCACATTAAAGCAATAGATTGACACCTTTATTAATCTGGCAGTTGAGGAGGGCATTATATCTGAAACTGTCTCTAAACACTTAATGGTATCAGATCCTCAGCGACAGTATCTGTATTTATTGCCCAAAATCCATAAATCCATCTCTGATCCCCCTGGTAGACCAATTGTGTCTGGTTGTGGTTCACTTACTGAACCACTGTCTGTATATGTAACATAACATCTTCGTCCATTACTTAAATATGTTAGAGCTCACATTCAAGATACGACCGAGTTCCTCCAAATTATAGCTGACAGTCAGATTGAACCGGGGTGGTCTGTATGTATACTAGATGTGTCAGCCCTGTATACCAATATACCTCATTGGGCTGAGCTTCTAGCCATTGAACATTGGTTGACCATTTCTGAATTGTACCCACCAGGTTTTAACACTTTTTTCATTGGATTAACAGAACACGTGTTAACCAAGAATGTCTTTTATTATAAAGACAACTGTTTTTGACAGACTCATGGGACGGCTATGGGGGCATTTTTTGCCCCCATTTATGCCAATTTATTTATGGTATACATAGATAAACAACTAATCTATGATCCACTTCACAATCTATATCTGTCTGAGATGGATATCTGGCATCGTTATTTGGACGACTGTTGGTTAGTTGTCGGGAAAGCGGTCATTGCTTATCTACAGGAGTTTATGGACAATATTAACAGCAATAAATGGGGGATTCAGTTCACGTGTAACCATGATTTGAATCAAGTCACCTTTCTAGATGTTTTTATTACAAGGAATACTGATGATACCTTAGACATTCAGGTATTCTGTAAATACCCTCAGTACAATTCATTGTTACATGCGTCCAGTCATCATCCACCCCATATTATACAGAATATCCCAAAGTCACAATTCCTTAGCATTAAGCGTATCTGCTCCGATCCTAATAAATACGAACGTCATAGGCAAGACATGGTTGAAAGATTTAAAACCCTGCAGTACAAGTCAGGTACAGTTACCATGGCATGTTGGGAGGTGTCATCTTTTGACAGGAAAGATCTTTTGACATATAAGGACAAGACCAATCAGGATTTACCACCTATTAGGTTGATAACTACATATGGATGGAATACTCATGTACTCTCTCAGGTTATTTAACAACACAATTGGAATATTTTGATGTCAGATGATAAATTGGCCAACATGATCCAAGATAGATGTCTTTTTTTTTTTATATAGAAGGGGCAAAACATTAGGGTCCTATTTCAATCACTGCAAACATAGGACATCTGATTCCAATACATTATATCAGTCTAGTCTAATAGGGGACTTCTTTTTGGTTGTTTTCCATGTGGACATTATGTTCATTGTGTTAGCATGGATAAAACCAAACAATTTGCTAGTCGAAATACTGGTAGGGTTTATGACATTAGATTTTTTGCCAATTGTTCTAGTGACCGTGTAGTTTATCTAGCAACTTGCTCATGCCAGGCATTTTATGTTGGACAGACATCAAAACCAGTTAAATATCGTATTGGGGAACATTTGAGTGACATCAAACATAAAAGAATCAGCAATGCTCTTTATAAACATGTTTTAATACATCCCACTGCAACCTGTAGGTTTACAGTTATTGATATTATACAGGGGGATAAAGGAAATAAGTTTGGCTGGCACACTATACTGAATCAGAAAGAAAAAAGATGGATAATTAGGCTAGGGGGCTTGTTTCCACCTGGGCTTAATGAACAGTTATGACCAACCAATCAATTGGAGTTGCTTCTCTTTGTTTTGTAATAAATATGGCTTTTTGTAGAATCTTTCTTCACACTGAGGAAGGCATTGTTATTATTGCCGAAACCAGTCTGTATTTTTGCCAATTTATGGAATAAAATACTGTCTCTCTACCACGTTGTGCTGGCTCCTTCTTTTGGGCTGTGGCCAGGGAAGCCAAGGTAGGTGGATCACCTGGAACCGACCTACCTTGTTGTGCTGTAGTAAATTAAATATAAACATAGGTAAAAATAAACGTAACCAAACAAATGTTAGTAATAACATAATTAAAAGAAAGAAATAGAAAGGAATATAATGAGGAACACAACAGTAAATAAATGAAAGTATTTTAACAGCAAAGCAATATGAAATTACTCACAAGGCCAACATAAGAGGTAGTTACAAATAATACAGTAATATCAAATCATAGTAATAAATATATTTAATAAATTAAAGAAAAGAAGGGGTGGGATGAGAGAAAAAAGCATTAGTAACTTTGCAGGTAATATTACTACACAGACTACTACTACATACTTCTTCATATGTATGATTTCAGTGTGAGTCCGTCCTGGGACCTCTCCTGTTTGGTATCTACTTCTCTGAAGTACAGGCTAACACAGAAGTCCTCTGGCTAATGAAGTTCACAGCTGACTGCAAACTAGGAGCCATAGTCAAGTCCCCAAATGATGTGGACATCCTACAGAAGGGCCTCACTGAGACAGATGCCTGGTGTCAGAGCCATGGCCTCAAGCTCAATGCCAAAAAGTAAAGTGTCATCCCCTTTGGTAAAAACTCTGTACCCATGAACTACCACATAGGCAGCAATCTACTTAACACTGAATGTGTGATAAGAGACCTTGGGACCCAGGTGGACAGTAGTCTCTCCTTTGATAGTCACATCGCCACAGTAGTCATGAAGTCCTTCTACATGGCACACCTCATCATAAAAGGGTTCTCATCCAGGAAAAAAGAGGTCATTTTTCCCCTCTACTCAACACTCATTAGACCCATTATAGAGTACAATGCCCCTTTTGGAATGTACCTCACAAGACATCTGCAACAGCTGAAAAGGCCACAGAAGTACCTCACAAAGAGGATTACTGGCCTCAAACAAAAGCCCTACACTGACCACCTCAAAAAACTCCAGCTTTACTCTGTAGCATATCACTTACTCTGTGGTGATCTCTGCCTAACATATAAAGCTATGTCAAACCCAGAGCTGTTGGACATGCTACACCTAAAGAAATCCCAATCTCTCTGAGCTACATCATCTAGGGGCCTAAACCTTGTCACCACAATAAACAGGACATGCTAGAGGGATAGATTCCTGTCCCAGAGACTTCCCATACTCTGGAACGGGCTACCCATATATGTCAAGCAAAGTTCTTCATTAGCACTCTTCAAGAAAAATCTTGATGAGTTGATGGGAAATAGGAAATATACCCCGGAGATCACTTCTGTGTCTCTGCTCGACAGTGGCACAGGAAAATAACTTTCTTGGGTGGCGTAAGCCAGGGAACCTTGTTGGCTAGGCTTACGATGGCCCTTGGGCCGATAGCCTAGTACCTACCTATGAACCTATGAAACTATGAGTACAGTGACTGCAGATATTGTATAGATAATGTTGCACATACATAGCTCTCAGCCTGTTAGAATGGGACTTTATAGGCCAAGCCCTACCAAGTGGTGGTACAAAAGCACAACTACAGGGAACATTTTTACACAGTGTGCTCATACAGTAGTAGCAAGGTGTTCTGATAATGGATGTGCCATTAAATTGCATTCCAAGTAATATCATATATCTGCTAATCAAGGACCAGACATATGGGGCAGTAGTCATTATATTCTGCAAAAATTGTGACAGTTGTACACTAATTACACTAGACAGCTTGTCATTTCTCAGTTGGCTGCCGTGGGATTAAAACACACAAGTACTGACTACAGAAATAATGTGCAACTGATTTGAATATAATGAATTCTAAAACACCACCTCCTTTAAGACTTTTATTGTAACATTTTGTGTAAAATTGTACATTTACACACATGCATAGCTATGTCTGGTATCAGATTGGAACCCTCATGCAGTGACCACAAGAATAATAAGCACTTTATTTGAAAACATTAGTTATCAAAGTACAATCTCCTTTTACACTGTATTGATTAATGTCACTTGAAATCTGGCAGTTACACACATGTATGGCTGTGTAGGATGTCTGTTAACCTAACAGTATTCCCTGTTCATTTACTTAGAGCTCTCTACAGCATATTTTAGGAAAAATGATCAGAACTGAAGCTTGTCACTTAATCTGGGTATTGCACTACATTTAGTTTTGAAATTTGTTGCTGCATTATTTGAATTAATATGTAACAGTTGATTGGTGTTATATTAGAACACACATGCAGGGAATACAGGAATAATGAACACTTTTTTGAAAAGATTACTTATCAAAGCACAATCTCCTTTTAAACGTTATTGATAATGTTTCTTAAAATCTGGAATGTAGACACATGGATAGCTGTACAGGACTGCAGTTAACTTACCCATATACCATGTTCATTTACGGAGTGGCATACACAACATTATTTCAGACAAAATGAACAGAACGCAGGCTTGAACCTTACACTGTGTATTGCACTATGTTTATTTCAGACATTTGTTACTGCATTCTTTATTCAGTTACATGTAACACTTGACTAGTGTCAAATTAGAAAACACATGCAGTGAATACAGGAATAGTGAACACTTTATTTGAAAACATTACTTATCAAAGCACCATCACCCTTTAAAATGTATTGATTAATGTTGCTTCAACTCTGGCATGTAAACCATGGGTAGCTGTCTAGGACTTCTGTTAACTAAGCCATATACCCTGTTCATTTATTGAGTGCAACCTACAGCATATTTCAGACAATGAGCACACCATAATAGTAACTCTTAATCTGGGTAGACCCCAACATTAATTGATCTTTAGAAGTAATACTGCACATTATTGCAAGGTTACTTGCTTGAACTTGCTTTATCACTTCAGGTAGGCAGTGACACATTAATAAAGATGTAAGATGTCCTAGGTATGTCATACCTGACTGTTAAGACTGAAAACTCTATAATTCCTTTATTGTATAATTATGTTATGCATTAAGTTATTACTTTAATATTTTCCTACTTACCACATGATTGCCTCATCCTGGCCAAGCACCCTGCATGGGACGGGACTCAACATTGCTAATCCTCTCTTCTGCAGCTGTGGTAAGAGAAGCAAACCATTATGCATATCAGTTTTGGACAGATTCAGCTTGTATGTTTCTAAACTACTGGCAAACATACTTACATATTCATGGGGAGTGCTCAGCCCTAGCCTCTTGGACCCAGGTTTCCATGGTTCCACTCTTCCTATGCCTCAGGTCATCATAGTGGTGATGACACTGCTCTCCAGTGCAGTGGATACCAGTAGTACTGGTTAGTTCACTGCCAAATGATCCCAGGCCTCAGATTTACAGTCTGAGCCCTGGTATTCACCCTTCTGCAGCCAGGATTCATAACTCTTACCAGGAGTCCAACAAAAAGTCTGGACTCCTACACTCCCCACTTCTACACATGAAAGTGCACTCCTTCACCAACAGCACCAGGTATATCAGCAGTCAAGTTAAGACTCCAAAGAATGATGTGAAATTCCCACCTATTGGCCTTTAAATAGGCTGCATTCTCACCCTTGCACATCATACTGTAACTTTCGAAAATGTGCCGCAGCTCTTTGCATAGAGCAAACTCACACAACCCATGTATAAGAGAAGCTTTGCAATACGCAAACGGGAATAAACTATTGACAATATTTAAGCAATGCTTAGCATTGTACAGCTTTTCTAAGTGTAGCAATTTTTTTAATTTTAGACTAAACTGATGGTTCAGTCATCTGACACATTTTCACAGGAATATATATATATATATATATATATATATATATATATATATATATATATATATCTATAAAAATATGACTGCTCGGGGTTTGATCCTGGGACCCACAATACTGTCAGTCAGGACTCAACCTATCTAACCACTGGGACAGTGAAGGGAACTTGTATATCTTCAGCTATACTGCAAGGTCAAAGTCAAAGTCAAAGTAAACATTATTGTCATACAGATCAACACAGAAGAAAAAGTGCATGTCACTGCACGAAATTTCGATACTCGGGCTTGTACCATAAGAATAATAGTTTACAGAAGGAAGATTAATAATAATTTAAAAATACTGAAACAGAAATCAAAAATAAGATACTAAAAATAATCACAATAAAGTATAAAGTGTAAAGTGAGCTATGTAGATAACAATGACATATTGCACATAAATAATGTTTGCTTACCCATTTAGCAGGTTAGGCTATGGGTTTGTTGTTCAGCAGTCTGATAGCACGTGGAAAGAAGCTGTTATGGAATCTGGATGTCCTGCATCTAATGCTTCTGTAGCGCTTTTTGTTGGCAGGAGTTTGAACAGTCCATAGGCCGGATGATGTATATCCTGCAGTAGTTTTCAGACTCTGCCATAGCATCTGTTTGAATATATGTCCTGTTGGGACTGAAGGTTGGAGCCAATGATTTTTGTGACTTGTTTCATGATCTTATCCAGTGCCTTCAGCTTGAGAGCAATTTCCATACCAGGCAATGATGTTGTTTGTCAGTACGCTCTCAATTGTGGCTCTGTAGAAGGCAAGTAGGACCTGTGAGGGGAGGTTACTTCTATGAAGTCTTTTAAGGAAGTGGAGATGTTGTTGGGCTCTCTTTATAAGGTAGGAAGAGTTTGTGCCCCAACTGAGGTCTTGCGAGATATGTTTCCCTAGGAATTTGGTGCTATTAACTCTCTCCACTGTAGCACCATTGACGATGATAGGGGTGTGTAGCTTATTTACCTTCTTAAAATCGATGATGATTTCCTTGATTTTCTCAACATTTAGTACTAAGTTGTTGTCAGTGCACCAATGAACTAGTTGGGTCACCTCCTCCCTGTAGGTTCCCTCATCTTCCTTCTTGATAAGGCCGATTACTGTGGTGTCATCTGCAAATTTGATGATTCTGTTTTTATGATGCTTAGCTGTGCAGTCATGTGTTAGAATTGTGAAAAGAAGTGGACTGAGTACATAACCTTGTGGGACCCCAGTGTTTAGGGTGATGATGTTTGAGTGATGTTTTCCAGCTCAAACTATTTGTGACCTTTCAGTCAGGAAGTCGAGCATACATAGCAGTCCTTATTTTCCAGGTGGTCCAAGGTGTGATGAAGTGTTAAGGCTATGGCAAACGCAGTAGAACGATTTGACGTGTATGCAAATTGAAAAAAGGTACATAAAGGTATTCACCACAAAAAAGACCAGGAACCACTGTGTCCACCAATATAAAAATTCAGTCGTTTAATACAAACGTATTCACTTCTATAGTGTTGAAACAGCAAATATATTCTCCTAGCGCCTCAGCCAAAATAAGCCTTTACAGAGTCAATTCATTTGAAAACTGCACCATTTTTATAGTTAAAAAACTATTCCAAACCCTTAATTACTAATATGCAATTAATAATCAATTATTACCTTAAAGAAACATTGTCCATTAAAATAAAAATTAAAGACACAGTGGTTCCTGGTCTTTTTTGTGGTGAATACCTTTTTTCATTTCTGTGTGGTATAAAGGTGCATAAAGGTGCCTGTATGCATGGCACAGCTTCACTGCACAGGTTTGCATGCTGCTAAGCACTGCAGAACTACAACAATTGAATACATCTGATTTCTATTTTAGATGTCTAGCAGATATCTGCTGTATATGTAAGTGCAGCTAGCATAGCTAGCAATGCACCACACCATGCAAGCAAGCACATGAAAAAAATTAATTAAAATTGAATAAATCCAGTTTCTGTTTTTAAGATATCTAGCAGACGTCTACTGTATATGTGAACAATGCCAAGCATAGCTGCACAATGTGCTACACTATGCAAATAAGTACATAAACTTAAAAAAAGAAACAAAATGTGCTATTTCATGAAGTAATATCTGTTGTTCACCTTTTGGTCCAGGTTAACAGGCTGAAAGGCATTATGTTGTGCTTATCAACTGTCCAGATGTTTCCTGGATAGTCCACAAGTACAGGACAGCCTCTACAGTGTTGCTTACATGGATTCAATATCCATGTTACTGTGATCTCTCTCAGCAGCAAGCCATAATTAATATGTATGTTGTGCTGCAGAGGCGGAACCGTGTACATGGGTACATGTCATATAGGCTCTTCATGGAGCCTACATGGATTTTATTGAATCCTGGGATATATCTTCATAATTTAAAAAAAATAATATTGACAATAAACCACTCCCAGATATCTTGAACTGCTTATTGACAAATATTTATCTAACAACCATGAAACTATTAACTACATACTTATTATTAATAATAGCAGACACCAATAAAAGACAAAATATCCCACAAAAAGCTAAACATACGTTTCTATTTTTCCTCCTTCCACTTATGGAGTCTAAAACTCCTAGTTTGAATAGTAAATATATCCAAACATTCCCACCCATCGACAAGTGTAAGCCCAATACTCCTTTTATATTTAAAAAAATTGATCAATTAAAGAGGCAATTAAATATAACACACTTAAAACACTATGAACAATTTGTCTGTTCCAACGTAAAGTACCTATATAATAATATAATTATTAAAATCAGCATTTCCTATTTTAAACAAAAAAAATGAAAGTGTAAGGAAAAGTAAATAATATTATAAACAATACTATTATTACCTATCACTAAATGCTTCTAATATTAAACTATATATTATTAATAATGTAAGAAAAAGTTAACAATGCAAATTAGATTCAAAACTATACGAGTTAGAGAACTATGATGAATATATACCATATTTCCAAATAAAGTCATTTTGTAATTGAAAAAGAAAGCTTAGCCTAAATTATTACTAGAACACATTATCTCCCCTTGTATATAATTAAACAAAACTATAAAAATGAAACTTTTTTTCTAGTGAAATGACATTAAAAGATTTTACTGCAGATATCCATAACATTGGTAGGAGATAAACAAGTTTAATGTGTTAAGTTCAGTACTAAAATGTTCTATTCTTGCAATAATATGTATAGTGAATTTAAGAAACATTGTCATAATAATTCCCCATTCATCAGAATTTAGTTTGTATTTAATATTATCTTTGTGCACCATTTTGAATTAAACTGATTGTCTAGTAAATATTCAATAAAATAGACAGAAAAAAATACCTCATATTAAACAGATTTGAGCGTGTCACATATAATAAATATAAAAAAAAAAACAGAATTAACACGTTTACTTTAAGGGATCTTGGAAAACTGTATAAATTTCATCAAATATTATGATCCCTTGTTATCATTTACTCTGGAAATACTTACGAAAATATGTATTTGGTGCACATCAATAAGCATAAGAATAAGGGTACAGAATGATTTTCTGATGCACAGTGTACTCATAGCCTTACAGGAACACACATACACCCAGACACACACACACGCACACACACACACACACACACACACACACACACACACACACACACACACACACACACACACACACACACACACACACACACACACACCAATGAACTGCCACTACCACTAATTATATAATATGGCAGCAACCTGAATTTTGAATTCCAGTAAGAGAGTTTTGGAATCCAGATGAATCAAAATGTTAGCAAAGAGTAAAAAAAAATGAATAACAACAGTCATATTTCAGTCAAACATATAGTTTGCTTTACCTTAATTCATAAAGGAGTTACTTTTTCTATTTAATCATTTGGCTCCTTAATTACATTTATAGTATAACTAGAATAGAGCCCTTAAATATGTTCACTTTACTTGCCATTTTGGCTCTCACACTTAGTATCTAAACTACCTACTTCCCATCTGATTAAATTTGATGTCATTGCACCAGCACTGTCTTTTCATTTCAGGACAAAAGGTCCCAACACTGCCTGGAGAGGCAGAGCGATATAATAAAAAATAAAAAATAAATTCAACCACACAAGGGAAAACATGGAAAGACAAAATTAAGGAGCCCAAAATAGTCAGTGTAGGACTTCAGAAGCTGGGGGGGTAAAGAGGAGAGCAGAACCCCAAATAAATCCGTCAGAGTGAGCAGCAAAAAACATCCACACAATTCTCAATGTTTAATCATAAACAGGACAATGTGCCCAAACCACATCGTCACAGAATTAACTATGCCTTGTGAACTACATGGAGTGGTAACAGCTCTAGAAAGTCAACAAAAGTCCACTAAGGCTTAATTAATTTCAGTTCCATCTGTCAAGCAGCCACTGGGAAATGCATTTCATAAACACCTGACAGTGACAGATCCCCAAACACACAAATATTAAACAAAACCCTCACCACTGAAGAAAAGACAAAAACATGAAAAGAAAAGAAACTAACATCTACGCCAAGCATATGATTGAAAAGAGGTTTTCTTTCCCTTCTCATTGCTTTAGTCAATCCAGAGCCCCTTCTTACCTAAGCAATGCTTATACATAATAAAAAATAATCAGAGAGACAGAAAGAATCATTGGGGAGCATGCAGCATGAAATAAAAAGGGGAGAGAGATGTACAAGTTAACCAATTCAATACTGACAAGGGTAATCACCCGAGTTGCTGGAAGGTAACTAGGCAGAATGTTACTTTTTCTACAGCCCAATAAAACATTTAAGTAACAGTTGTTAAATTATACAGTAAAGTACATTAATTATACAGCATGTGCAATAAAACCATCTCAGGCATACAGTCTCCCTTTGAAAAACAAACTGCAGAAATCAGACTGCCTGACACTGATATGATGTATAATAAAAAGATTCCAAAGCCAAAATACATAATAAATCTTGGGGTTTGAAAAAATCAGACCTGAATCGTGCTATGTATGTATTTGTCAAAGCATTGAAAGAAAGGATTCAGAATCCGGTAAGTGCTTAAACTCTTTATGCTTACCATAATCTCGGCAGCATTCAACATCTTATTTACATTAAGAAGTCAGGTAGAATGGAGCCTAATCTTTGACCTTTCATGCTTAGTATCTGAGCCACCTACTTCCCATCTGATTGACAGCTGATATTTCTCACACAACCTCTTCATTATAAAATGTACAAGAAGGCTCACAAACTCAGCAGGAACCTCACCAAGTTCAAAGAACACAAAAAGAAAAATGGACAAGTTTCAAATCAACAAAGTAAGTGCCTGAGCATATGATACTTGAATTTAGAAGAGCCATTGTTCGTGTTTTTTTCTTTTTTTTTTTTCTCAAAAAGAGATATAGCCAACCAAAATGCCCACTTCCACTGTTCGGCTTCTTCCCATTTATAGCACCATATCATTCACCTCATCACTAAAATCCAAAGCAAAAAAACATATAAGAGAGAAAGAAGAGATGCAGAAAAAAAGAGAAGAGAAAATAAAAATAAATAAATAAATAAGAAAAACAGCACCATTCACAAGCATCAGATCTACCACACAGCCACCCAACATGTAAAGAGGAACATCCATAAACAGAGCGAGCAGTCCAACAGATCAGACAACAAAAGCACCACATCCAAAAATCTAAAATCAAACACACCATCGGTACAATCAATTAAAATGTCCAACCACTATAGCAAGAGCTAAAGCATCAATAGCTGATCCATATCACTATATTTAACCTTCCTATACCCCAGATGAAACACCAGTAAATACATAATAACTGGCATGCACCTAAAACTTGAAGCATGGGCACTCCTATATTAAATATAATGGGAACAAGCTAAGCTAACTAAAATCCCTCTATGATTATTTAGTAGAATTAATTGAATGTAATAATTTTATAAAGGGAGAAGTAAGAGGAAACTTGAATGTATAGAAATTATTGATAAAATTATCTTAATGAGAGAATTAATACTCCTATATTAATACGCCTATATTTACTTAACAAAATGCATATGTAATAGTTACACCATGTTACAAATTAATCAGTGAGATTAAATATTAAAGTAAAGTAAAAAAAACTTATTTACCTTAAAGAAGAGTTCATCCAAGTTTCCTTCTTTTCTTTTTTAAACTATTTAAAGGAAATGGATAAATGTCATCATCAGAAAATAGAAACATATTTGCATATTAAGGTTGAATAATATTATGCAAATTACATTGAGTTATTTTGTCTTTTCATTAATTTTCTATCCATGTCTCTCAGCTTGTCTTTTCAATGAGCTGTTGTTCTAATCCATTTCTTCAATTTGCTCTAGTATTTATTGGTTTTCAGAAATTTAATAGCAGTGTCCATGTCTTCAAAGGATTTCATTTCATCTGGAAGAAATATTTTAAGCCTGGCAGGAAATAGCATGTAAACTTTAATCTGTCTTTTCATAATTTTTTTTATTAAAAGTAAAAAGCAATTTCTCTTAGACATTACACTAGAAGAGTAATCATTGTCAAACCTTATGATTCTGTCTTCTGTCTTGATAGGAGATTTGGAGCAAGCTGTTTTAAGGATTAATTCCTTTGTCCTGAGATGAAAAAAAATCTAACAACAGTACATCTCAGAGAAGGATTATTTTTTTATGAAGATGTAACCAAAAATATGTGTGTTCTTTCTATACCATATGGCATCGATTCAGGCAGATATAACTCTTATGGATCCAGGATGTTAGAAAGTTTACCTTGCTTTATCCTTATATTTTCTCCAGACAAACCAAAAATACAAATGCTTCTCCAAGAGCTGTTTTCCAAATCATCTACTTTATTTAACAGGAGAGTATTTTTCTTCAGTAGGAATTTAATATTGTTTTCATCTTCAGATAATCTACCTTCCATGTCATCTGCCATGTCATTTAAGGCATCTTCTATTCCAGATATTTGAGATTTCTTTTGTATTTCAGTCTTATGCATTTGTTCCATTTGTTTTGAGCATTTTTCTTTAAAGATATCTAATTTGTTGTCCATTTGTCCATTTTCATAGAAAGTTCTTGTATGTTAGTAAGAACAGACTGAAGTTTATTATAGGATTTGTCCCATGAGTTTGTTTTTGTGTGATTTATTTTATGATTACAAGTGAAGACACTTTCCAGATAATAAATTGACAGGAAAATAATAAGTAGTAAAATTCCTTTTTATAATATCCCTCCGAAGGACTTTAAGTAGTTATATCCACTTAAAAATCAATTAGGATAACTTAGAAATATAATTTCCTGTCAGAAATTAAAATAAAGTAGCAGAGTTGGAGAAATCTGCTGCTAGCCTGCCAGCATCCTAGCCACACACCCCACTAATAATATTTCTTGATGTATTTGTTTCCATTTTGAATCATAAAATGAATTTATCCACAATGCTATAACTTTTACAATTGTTGAAGTAGTATACAATTGAATATCAAGGAATCCTGTTCCACCATTATCCCAACCTTTTCTGTGCCAGTCAAAGGAAACTATTGGTTTATTAGGATGTCACAAAATTTGTGTACAATATTGTTTATCTTTGTCATCAACTTTTATGATGGAGATAGTACTAAAGTTTGTAAGACAGTGTTTTAGGGAGAATTACCATCTTAATAAGCATTAATCTTTCTTCCATGAAAAAGAAGAATTTGCTCCAATTTAATACTAAACTTAAATTTTTTGTCAACCTGTTGAAAGTTTGTTTGTATCATTTCTTTACTATTAGACATAATGCTTATACCAAGATATTTCATTTGATTGCTATTTGAATTGAAGTTAGAATATTTGATATGCTTTTTTATTTTTTATAAATTATTAATGTACTTGTTTTATTATGATTAAATCGTAAGTTAGAGATTTCTTTTAACTGACTCATGGAACTAATTATATGTTCTAATGAATTTTCTATAGTTCCTGTTGCTAATAACATATCATCAGCAAAAATTTGAATCTTTAGTTTGAACTTTTCTTTTATTTTGACAGGAAATGTGTTCTTATTGAATCTAATACTATTAGTAAAGGATTCTATATCTAATGCAAAAAGTAAAGGATATAATGGAAAGCTTTGTTTTGTGCCTTTTAACATTTTAAAGGAATTTGAAAGAAAGGAACCTACTTTTAACATAAGCACAAAAGCTATGGTACAACTTAGAAATTAATGCAATTAGTTCAAGTGACAAATTGTACGCTTTAAGTGTTTTAAACAGGTGCGACCAATTAATTGAGTCAAAAGTCTTCTTTAAATTGAGACTAATGATAGAAAGTTCTTTTTTATTTTTATTTTTATTTTTATATACTATTAATTTATTACATTATTCTGCACATATCTATTTAAAATAAACCCAGTTTGATCATTGTTAATTAGTTTAGGTATAAGTAGATTCATTTTGTTAGCTAGAATGGACATGGGTATCTTATAGTCCACATTTAAATGTGAAATGGGTCTGTATGATGAACAATTTGTAGGATCCTTATCTTGTTTTAAAATAGGTGATATAAGAGAATATTTCCCTGATGGGGTGACTTCAGCAGTTGTAATTTATCTACAGAACTTATCTAATATTTTAACTGCATCATCTGGTAGTATTTTATATAGTTCTGGTATAAGACCATCTAAGCCTGATGCCTTATTACTTTTTACCATTCACTTTAACATAGATAAAAGATCATATGAAAATGTAAAATATATTTTCATTTGATCTTTTATCTTTGTTAAAGTGAATGGTCTATCAATTTATTTAATTTGTCCACTTGTTAACTTATTATTTATATTTTTGCTTAGAAAAGTTTCAAATATATCATCATTATCTAGGTTATTTGTATTGCTATGTATATTATGTATATTTGCATAAAAATATTTGAAAGCCCTAAAGAATACCTTTACTATCTGTTCTACTTTCTTTTATTATTTATATGAGTTCTAATTTTTTTTTTGCTATGATTTAGTTTATTCATTTTCTCTGATCTAAGAGCAAGTTTATGCAAGCTTTAAAGGTATATGGAGTATACTGGAAGTTTAAGTTTTTTCAGGTTTATTGAAACTTTGTGATTTAGAATTTCAACATATTTTGTATTTAAGTTTTTAAGTTTATACTGACTGATAATGCTATTTGGTTTTAGATTTAACTTTAATGTGTCTATTTTGGGCTGTAGTGTATTCAGTTCTTTGTCTGATTGTCTTGTTTTACTAATATACCAGTTTGTTACCCTTCCTTTTAAGCAAGCCTTTAATGAATCCTACAGGACAATGCCAGTTACTTCACTATTCATGTTTATTTAAATTTTTGATATGTTTAACATGCCAATCTTTGAATCCTTTTATTTTAATAATGTACACTGCTAATATCCTGTGATGTATTAGATTGTCAGTTTTTAAAATAATAGTAAAGATTATAGCATTATGGTTCGATAATGGACATGAAACTATTGAAACTTTTCTGATATGTGATATATTATTTGAGACAAAAATGTTATCAATATTTGTATGTTTTCCATATTAATTTGAATAATGGGTAATTTGAAGTGAGTTTGCATACCTTAGCTCATATATATCATTTAAATCCATTAGATTTACAAAATCCATTACGTGATAGGCTATAGTATCTAAGTAATTTTTTTTTTGGATATTTAGCTCCAACCCCTGGAATCTAATCGCCGACATATATAGTTTTCTGTTCCACACAATTGGAACACTGCTTAGCATACCATTTTTATCAACATAGATATCTTTTACTTTAGGCATTACTGGTGAGATCTTCCATAAAATGAGGGTGCCTCTTCTTTTAGCTCAAAAACCAGAACCTGCCAAAACCAAATAATTCTTTAATGAAACTTTATTTACATCTTTATTAAGTAAATGTGTTTTCTGTAGAAATGCTATTTGAGCTTTATGTGATCGCAAGTATTTGATCAGATTCCCCCTTTACTGGATTATTCAATCCAATAATATTAATAGATATGCATTTAAAATCAGTCATTTATATAAGAGAGACAAGAAAAAAAAAAAAAAAAAAAAACAAGTGTGATGAAATTCCATTGAAATCGTGAGCTATGGACAAAACTTTTGAAACAAATACAAAATACCTAATGATAAAACCCTAAAACATTCTGCCATGGAATAACATATTTTAAGTTTTTTGAAAAAGATGAACAAACTACCTCTTCAACTCTCCATTAGACTAACAAAGCTTAGCTCATGCTTCTGATTCACATTAATGCGTCACATTTTTATAGTATGCATCATATTAAAAAAGCCCATCGGTGAGTTATTATGAATAAGAAAAGTTAAACAGGTGTTCAGAATCTTTATTATAAGTTGACCAAACTGAATAGCTGTACAATCATGTTTCTCTGTACCTTACATTATCTCCCTTGTCTATTACAGGGAGGACATCAGTTGATATTTTCATATTTATTAATTTATAAGTCAGATGATTTTTATTTTTTTATATTTTATTTACTATCTGCAATGTTATACATAGGATCATAACTTTATAAATTAGTACTAGGCTACCTGTCCTTGTTGGCCTTTCCAAGCCCAAGTAATTAACCCATGTGAGAATCAAACCCTGCACATTATGCCTATAAGGTGAACAAATTAACCTCTATGTCAATCTCCCACCCTCATAGACATATTTATATTCTTTAACTATATACATGTTTACTTATTCTAATACCTTTCTATTTCTGTTTGTATACTATGTGTTATACTAGTACTATATTCCTAGGTTATATATTTTAGCTATAATCCTAGTGTAGTGTCATATAATAGAACATTTATATTTGTTTGATATTCTTTAATCTAGTACTACTGTTATAATGGGTCTATGTCACTACATCGAAATGTCACTTCAGCAAATGGCATTTTATCAGAAATGCTGTTCATCAAATTTCACTCATGTGGGGGGTGGCTGCGCTGCCCACACACCCCCACTAATTGCATATACCTCCTCTGAGAAATTTCCTGATCCTCACTGTGCCACAGTCTAAGTATGCAGAGTTCAATGAATGGCATGTTCAATGTAAAGGCACTAAAATGCCATTCACTGACCTGATAGGGACCCATTAGAATCAGTCCTATTTTATGTTAGATGCTGTTTAAACCCTCAATATTACTCTTATATTCTAACATGTTCATTTTAAGTTGTATTCTGTTTCTCCTGTGTATATACACTTGTATGTTAATATTGTATGATGTTTTGTTTTTGTATTTTTTTATCAGCGGAGCTTTTCTCCTTGGGTGTCTGCTGAAAAAGGGCTCTGCAGCCCAGACAGACTAATACAGTTAACAAATGTCAAATAACTAAATAAATAAATAAATACATAAATGTGTAATAGTAGTTCTCACTGAAAACTGGAAACAGATTATTTTAATAAATAAAGGCTATATACAGTTTCTGGTGAAATCTATTCTATCGTGACAATAATAGAAAAGTTCTGGTGGCAGATTTAAATAACTTTCTACTTGAGAATACACACTTTTCTTAGTATATACACAGCTGCCAGTCTCATATTCTTCTAGTAAAGTTGGGATTTATTTTTAATCCCGTGTCTTTTAATTGACATGCACATCTAAAACCAACAATCTTTGTAAGTAGTAACTCAAAATGTTAACACTCGCAAAGATGTACAAAAAAAACCTTTTTTTACATGTTGACATGTCCCCATGCATATCCCACGTGTGTGTGAGGAAAGCTACCATACCCTCAAAATGTATGTCGTCTAACTCCGGTGTCACAAAAAGTCAAAACTGAAAAAGGGAGGAAAAATGTAAAACTCACCTTTGCCCTTTTTGTCCGACTATGCCACCCTACTCAACATGTAATCTACCAAGCATTGACATTCAAGCTGTCAATCAAAGCAAGCCAGAAACTTTCCAGTTAAGAAATTCTGAGTTTCACTTACGAGTGACTAGAGGTTGACAAAGAGTTGGTTTCCCAGATGGAGTCAAGATGCCTGTGTCCTTTGCTGCCCTTTCTCATCTTCCAGACATCTTTTTATCTTTTTTTTTTCATGAGTTGATGAAATAAATCATGTGTTATTTTTCCTTTTCCAGTTTCCCAGATAAGACCAGGCATGTTATCTTTGCAATTAATCAGAGTGCTGAGTTTGTGCTTTCTATCCTATCTCTCTAAGTATAGAACAGGCTTTTTCATATCTCCCTCGCCTGCCAAAATTCCTTACTTCATAACTGGTCATTTACCAACATGGAACAGAGCAAACCCAGGATGTATCCCTATGTGTTGAATCTTAAACTCATTGGCAGTTTAGAGGAGAGAGTTATCTGGTGTATAGTTTAAAAATACAGGAGACAGTATGGATGGGAATCTGGGAATCAAAAGAAAAAGTCTCCTTCAAGGACTTCGAAGTAGGGTTATATATTTTGTCATTCCACACAATGGTTATTTGCAGAGATAGAAATCTAACTGATGGCTTTAGGAAATAATTCCAGGAAATTCCCATATCAGATATCTCCTATATAAAAGTAGCAACAACTTATTTTAACTTAACTATCTAATGATATGCTTCTGAGTGCCATCTATTGTATTATTTACCAATAACTTAACAAAGTATATTAACAGTGAGCACAAATTACTGTTAATCAACATGTTGTAAGTTAAACTCTGATGTATTTTCTAGAGGAAGCTTTTTTCCACTTCTTCCTTTTCCAAGTATCAAATAGTCTGTCATGATCCCTGCCCTACCCACTTACAACCACATTTCCTTTGTTTTTCAACTAACTATACTTAATGCTTCTTAACATATGTCTTCCCACTGTCCTTCAAAACTGGGGCTTACACTGCATCCTGAAAGTCAGTGCCTTACTTATCTTAGCTTGAACATGTTCAGTCAGTGACATACTTACCTTAGCTTACACACTTTTAGTCAGTGACATACTTATCTTAGTATCATAGGAAGTTACTAGGCTATTGGCCCTGAGGGCCTTACAAGCCTAGCCAAGAATGTAGCCCATGTTCCAGCAAGTAAACACCTGCTGCAAAGTATGACTGTGCAGGACTCAAACCCGGGACCTACTATACTGTAGATCATGACTCAACCTATCTATCCACTGCACACTTTCAGTGAGTGACATACTTAGCTTGCACACTTTCAGTCAGTGACATACTTAGCTTGCAGACTTTTAGTCAGTGATATACTTACCTTAACTTGTACACTTTTAGTTAGTGACATACTAACCTTAGCTTGCACACTTTTAGTCAGTGACATACTCATCAAGAAACATAAGACTATGAGTTCCTTATATATGCATAGTACCAGATGTCCAAATTTTAAAAGATTTATATTTTTTGTCATAGATAGAATTCCACACAACATTTATAAAGGCGGTGATGAGAAGACTATGCTTGAGGCTATGGAATGTTTATGGCAATTCAGATTAAATGCTTGTATGCTACCTGGTATTAATGAAAATATATCTATTTCAAGTATTTTAAAATATAGGTCACATTTTATATGACCTAATTTTATGTATATAGTTATGATTCAACATATTTATAATTTTATTTAAATATTTTATATTAATATATTTTAAGTTTTTTACCTTTTTATATGTATAGTGTTGACATTTATATAATATGTATTTCAAACATGTTGTTTTATATTTGAGCCAAGTCACTTTAACATATACCTCTACACTGAATTGATCAATCAATTAATTATTTAATTGATCAATTATGTTGTTAGGCAATTTTTGTATATATATGAATGGCCTTGATGTCAATCCTTTGTACTCTGATGATGCCCTAATATGTGTGGGTGAAAGCGCTAAGTACTTTTTTATTTTTTATTTTTGTGGAATAAAACAGTTGATGCAGTTCACTGTGTGGGTTTTGTTAACATACTCACCTTAGCTTACACACTTTTAGTCAGTGATATACTAACCTAAATTTGCACACTTTTATTCAGTGACATACTATCTTTAGCTTTACACTTTTAGCCAGTGACATGCTAAGATTAGCTTGCACACTTTTAGTCAGTGATATACTAACCTTTTCTTGCACACTTTTAGTCATTGACATAATTGCCTTAGCTTGCACACTTTTATTCAGTGATATACTAATCTTAGCATGCACTCTTGTAGTCATTGACATACTTGCCTTAGTTTGCACACCTTTAGTCAGCTATATACTTACCTTAGCTTGCACACTTTTAGTCAGTGACATACTTGCCTTAACTTGTACACTTTTAATCAGTGACATACTAAACTTAGCTTGCACATTTTTAGTCAGTGACATACTTGCCTTAGCTTGTCCACCTTTAGTCAGTGACACACTAAGATTAGCTTGCACACTTGTAGTCAGTAATGTAATAATCTTAGCTTGAGCTCTTTTAACCAGTTACATACTTACCTTTGCTTACACACTTTTTGTTAGCGACATACTTCCCTTAGCTTGCATACTTAGACAGTGCTAAGCTGAGCAGCATTAGGCATGGTGTTATTGTATTGTGACTTTAATAATATTTTAAAGACTAAAAAGTATATTGCTGTATGCATGCTAACTAGCAGTTTTAACTAATGACTATGCACAGACTAGAAGCAAAACTATTTTAATAAATTGAGAACATAGTTTAATGTAAATTGTATTTTCCATAAATATCAAGCAAATTGGACCTTGGACAGTGTGTGCCACATATCCGCGTAAAGTAAGATACAGGGCTATAGCTCAGACAGAAAGACAAGATAGGTGTGAATTCACTCTATACAATATGAATACCCTAGCATATTTTAAATTTCTCCTAAAAAGAGTCCGCATATCATGGCATCCTCTTTACACCATTGTCTACTGCTCCCCTTTGCTAAACGCATTACATTTACTGCTACTTCTAGCCTCTAATGATACCTGATAGAAGAATGGCTGCTGCTGACAGAATCCTCAGTGTAAGTCCTACATTCCCCCATGTCCATGGGTCATCAGCAAAGTATAGCCACTGGCAGCCACTGGCATCGCAAGTCATGAACAAAAAATCTGTTACACTAACAGACCCAATTGGTCAACCTTTGCATTCATATCTAAATGATTTTCACATCACCATTACTTCTGTTCTCTTGCTTTCACTGTTTATATACTCCATATATTACAACATCTGCTCACAAAGCATTTACAGTGGCTGATTATAGCATTTCTCTCCCATCTTGGATCACCTTAATCTATTTTGCAAAACTTTTACATGTGTGGCCTTACTTCTGTAAACACAATGTTGAAAGTATATGGATGCTTTAAATTCTTTTAGAATGATCTAATTTTTAGTGCATGGGCTGTGTCCCCATAGCCGCCTCTTTTCTGTGATTTATTTGTCATCTATATATTATTCTTTTTCAGTTCACAATATGATGCTTTTGTTTGCTCAGTGATAGAGCTTATATCTGAATATATGTAGTATATTTGGATCAAGACAAATCTTATGACCTTTGCACTGTAAAGGTAGAGGCATTTCTGATATTCTTCTGTTGAAGATTTCCATACAAAATATACTTTGTTTATCCATTGAATCATTTCTTATCTCTGTAATATTATAGATAGTGACATATAATTCTTAATGTTCACTAAGCTTGCTATTTATAAATACTGTTTGCAATTTTAGGTAGATCACATTTTTCATAACTTTTAGAATATTTAGATTATTTTACTTAATATTTCATACAATGTTAGCTTTGTTTTTGTACAATAAATAAATGTAGCCTTGTGGCAGTGTTGAAATAAAGTGATTGCCAAAGTATTTTTGGCTTTCCATGACCATTCCCACTCTCCTACCCCTTTTTCATTTATCTCTATTTTTGGGTTTGGGGAGGCTACTTCAACTTTGTTTCACTTCTTAAATAAAACAGTCTGAAAAATCCCATGTATTTCCTATGCACCATTTAATTCCAATGGCTATTTTCCCATAGCCTTAGGAGCAGAGACTATTTCAGACTCAACTCTCCCCTTTTATCCACATGCTTAGCATTCTGATTGTTTCTTTCATTTCTAGATTTACCTCTGGAATGTTTATACTTCATCTCTTCTGGGTTTGTAACTTCAGTCTTAGTCTTTTCTCTGATAAAGTTGTGCTCTATTTTGACCTGTTCTACTCACTTTCTTTAATAACATGTACCAAAGTTTCAGTTGCTCATTTTCTTCTTTGTTGCTTGAATGCTACGTGCATTTACATCTGCTCAGTTGCACAGCACCAAAAGGAATATATAAGCACACAGACTATACCTTCTCCCAGCACCTCAAACCTATTACATTGTAACACTTTCCAGGGTTGAGAGAACAAGCTCTTCCTAGCAACTGCCATCAGTAAAAGCTATACATTTAAGGGCTTTGGAGTACTACATTTGTCCAACCACCTTCAGACGGAAACAGCAAAGAAAAATTATAACAGTTATAAGTGAAAAATTGTGCTGAGAAGTAATATATATATATGTATATATATATATATATATATATATATATATATATATATATATATATATATATATATAATTATATATTTGTTTATGATAGGGGTCATTAACAGATCACTGATCAATCAATTGAAACAACTAGGTTCTGATATAATCCTGATAAGATGGACAGCTGCATGGCTTACAAACAGGAGATGGCAAGTATCATACAGCAATTGCACAGGTGACATTCTATGTTACAGTCAGGATGTCCCATGGTGCTCTGTCCTAAACCCGTACTTGTTTAGGTTGCATCTTTCAAATCTATATTTTCATCTGCGATGTTCCACAGTCTGTAGGCAGATGACTTGAAAATGGGTAAACTGATTGCATGTGCTACTGACAGGGCATTTCTGCAAAATAACTCAACTAAATTGACCATTTGGGCAAAAGAGAACAATTTCCTGATAAATACATAAAAAACTAAATACATGTGCTTTGGAAGACAAAGGCTGAAAGGTGTATGTTTAATACAGCACACAGTGATTGAAACTGCAGATTCATTAAAAGACCTCAGTATAGTGGTAGATCCAGCTTGGAGGTTTTCTAATCATATCAACCAAATGGTTAATGATAGTCGTAGAACTATAGGTTGTATAAAATATTTATAACGTCTAGGAAATCAGAATGAAGTTGTATAAAATATTTATAAAGTCTAGGAAATCAGAATGAAGAAATCATTGTTTGTTAGTTGCATTATATCCAACTGAAAAACAATATGGAAACCTTATTTGAAAATAAGCATAAGTAAATTAAAAGGAGTGTAGCAAAAATACCCCAAGGGTATCCATGGATGTGAAAATTTAAATTATTATGAAAGACAAAAATATCTAAACTGGTACAGTGTCTCATATAGACATAGAAGAGAAGACCTGATTCAGGCATATAGCGCACATAGAGGCAAATACCTCTGTGAATATTTGGGGTTATCAAAAATTAGTAGACAATCATCCAACAGCCTATGTAGAAAATTTTATAAGAATGAGAAGTGCATTAATTAGTTCTCTGATAGTGTAGCTGATGCATGGAATAGCCTACCAAATTATATTAAAGCCAGCATTTGTTTAAATAGTTTTAAGAATAACTTAATACACTTATTATAGGAATGACTGTTTTGGTATACTGGCAGGCTAAAAGGGTATTATTGTCAATGCCTGAAATATCTATATGTAAGTTATCCACACAGGGGAAAAGGGGTAGTCTCAAGTTCTTTCTTTCTTGGAAGAAATTCAGCTGCACTCTATACCTTCACATTAGCAACCTGTCATTCTCCTTAACTATTTGCCCTTCCTATTATTATCCAAGGTCTACAATAAATCATTTGTGCAATGGTACCTCAGTAATGAATTAAATTAACATGAAACTTGAAGTCAAATGATCCTGACACTACACTCATCCTTGGGAGTCGTTTAAAACTGTTGCCTCTTCTTTCATAATAGCTAAACTCTGTTACAACTAACATGATCCTGAGGCTGCAATTTTTTATATTAACTCTAAAACTGTCCTTAAAGAATGCATTTTGCTTGATAGCTGTATTGAGTGGATGCCGTCTAAAGTTATTTTCGGAATACATTCCAACTTCTTTATATCGGTTGCCTGTATCTCTCCTCCAGCTTCTATCAAATTGTTCAAAAATCTTGTTCTAAAACTGTAACCATAGATTGAGAAAAGCCATTTCAACTTTCTTGGGAACCTTAACCTGAAGTTGATAAGTACATGTTAATGAACTGAATATATTCGGATTCAGATAATCTTTCACCCAACAAGTTTGATCCACTGATTGAATAAATTCTAGTAATGTTAATTGCCAATTGTTTGATATTGCTGTCACTAATATTTCTGATCATTGTAGGTCAGTGAATGTTTTACATAAAAATGAGAGTAACCGCTATTACCCTTTTTATGACTTCATCTTTCAGAAAGTTAAATCCCAGACTTGTAATTGTGACATGCAGGATCATCTGCCTCAGCAAGAGAAGTGCATTCAAAATGACCCCTCTTTAGTATACTAGTTCCCAATTAATCTAAAACAAGATGTAAAAATTGCATTAATGACATGAAATAATTCCCTTCTTTCTGTGTAAAGATACATAAATCCATTCATTATGTACAGTCAGTGGAAAAATGTGATATTGGTTAATAATGCAGCTACTGCAAAATTTAGAGCATGAGATGAGACTTAGAAAGAGCAGAATGCTAACAGAGCTCCATTTGTGCATACTTGCTTCTTTGATCAACAAACTAGCTATAATATTTCCCACCCCTCTGCATATCTATGATGCATTTTAAACATACCCCACATCTTCTGACTCATGTTGCATTGTAAAAACCTGATTTGCTTCTTGATTGCTGGTCCCATTTATTTTTTATTAGTTTCTCTCAGCTGATCATCAACTGCCACCAGCTTGTACACTGCATGCATTGCAGAGCTTGCGAGGTTCTTTATGCTGCTATTGCAACAAGCCAAGGCTACCTCCTCTCCCTGTGATGTGTAAACCAGCATTTCTGACTCCTTCCCATCCTTCTCCAACTGCTCCCACCAGAAGCCATGCTATTATTTGAACAAAGTTCATCTGGGGAGCAGTCATGGCTTTGTTACATTGGGTCATGGGTCCAGGTTGTCTGTGTCTGTTTTAAATAGCATCATGTTTATGTTGCACTCAGTAGGAGAGACTTGCTTCCCAAGAGTAAATGCACAATGCTTTTGGTGCAAAGCTTCAAAACTGTGGATGGTACCCCAATCACTGGTTCGGGTAAAACTCTGGTAGAGAATATGAGCATCCAAGCTGGAGTGAATAATATCAGTCAGTTTACAGTCATCAGTTATTCATAGACCTTTGACATTTGCTTTTGCAATAGAAAAGAAAATGGTTGAGAGAAAGGAATCCGTGCCAGAGTCGTGTGGTGCACCATTAGTGATGTGCATTTGGAACCCGTGCCAGAGTCGTGTGGTGCACTATTAGTGATATGCATTTGGAACCCATGCCAGAGTCATATGGTGCATCATTAGTGATATGCATTTGGAACCCGTGCCAGAGTCGTGTGGTGCACCATTAGTGATGTGCATTTTACATGAGAAAGTATCATCGACTCATACTGTGTGCATTTGATCAAAAAGGCAACTTTCATCTCTGCAGTTAATGCAGGAGGTTAAAGTTCACTAGTAAGTTTATTAATAATGCCAGCATGAGGAATCATGCTGAATACTTTTTCAAGCTCTAAATGGGCAATATGGGCAGAATGGACATGGTAGATAGTGTCTGTTACATTTTCATTGAAATCAGTCAGATTAAGCAGACAGAATATACCTTTCACAAAGCTGAACTAAATAGAGTTAAGGGTTTTTAGCTCACCAATGTCATTGTTTATGAGGTTGACCAAGACACTCTCCATGATTTTAAAGATGATACAGGAGAATCTAATAGGATGATTGCCAAGGTTTATGATGGAGATCCCTCATGGAGTTGTAGCAAGAAGTTCATTTTCCAGAGATCACACCTATATCTTGTGAGAAGACTTCTTCTTCTTCTTCTTCTTCTTCATTCGGCTTATCCCGGTTAGGGGTTGCCACAGCGGATCACCTGTCAGCTCATGATTGGCAGTGGAGTTTTACAGTGTCTATAGATGAAAATATTTAGGAGGGGTTTAGAGATGCTTTACATTGCACTAAGTAAGAGACATCCTGGATTCCTGGTATATATTGTCTGTATGCATACAGCTATTATTTTTGATTTTGGATTCTTCTTCTAGAATATTTGCACGGGAGTCTAGTGTTCATAGGGGTGAGTGGAAGGGGTGAAGCAGGAAATTAATTTTTCAGCAAGAACATTTGTATGGCTTCAGGATCAAAATAGGTAGTGCCATTTCCAGAGCTTGGTGCAGTGTTTTATATTATTCCTAATGCTCTTAATATTACTTTAAAATGTCTTATGATTAACTTTACAGTAGGTGACTGCTTTCAGTTCATATCCTACCTTATTTCCTGTTGGCATGCTTGAGTGCTCTTTAGGTCTGCCTAAGTTCCATCTTATAGTAAGAGGTAGGAACTCTTTTATATGAAACAAATATTTTTCTCTTATTATACAGTTTGTTTATTGGAGAGTTTCACCATAGGGGTTCATTTTTGAATTTCCCATTATAGTCATAGAACCGTATATTTGTTGGTTTAGATTGGACATGAAAATCAGAGATATATGCCATGGACATAGTGACTGGGTCACAGAGCAGTGTACTTTTTAATTTTATCAGACCTTCAGGAAGGGAAATTAGGTTGGCTTTGGCATAATCTCTAAATATGCTAACATTATTGGACAGGAGGTGACTTGTTCTGAGGGAAAAGATGGACAGTCTAATAATTAGATTTGATTGACGAGGAAATCATGTTAGTAGAGGTGCAGGCAGAGGCCACATTTGTAAGGAGAAGGTCAAGTATGTCATCTCATCTGGTGAGATCTTGGACTATTTAATCTAGGGACTTGGCAATGATAAAATTAAGGAATCACTGGTCATGTTTACTATTTCTTGCACAAATTTCCTGGTAATAATGGGTAAAGTCACTCAGGATTAGTGTATTAAATTTAATTTGCATCGAATTCAACATATCTTTGGTAGTTATCATAACCAGAAAAGGCACTGACTGGATCTGTAGTTGGCAATAATGTGGTGACTGACTATATTTAGTGAGATTGAGATATGCAGGAATCTCAGCTCAGTGCCATGACGGATATTGCATGTGGCAAGGGGGGAATTGGATGAATACAGATAGATTCTCCTTATCACTTTGCAATAGTCTAAGCAGGTGTCGCATGTAGTAGCCTGCTACAGAGGTAGTACTATCAGAATTACCAAAACCAAGTTTCAATAATTTCACATATATGTCTGTGTTTGAGTGTCAGGAATGCCTAAGGGATGGCAATTTCTTTGCTCATATTCCTAGCACTGTACAGTGCCTCCTTAACATAACTCATTTAGGTATATGAACAGTTCTGCTAGTATTTGAGACCTGTTTTCAGCTTATTGGCAGACTTTTGTTTTACAACAGAGTGATGTATTAGTTTTGGTAGGGGTGTTAAGCATAATTTTATTAAGTTAGTACGTTTTTTTGTGAGATTAATAAAGAGCAGATCATTCATGTGTCTAAATACAATATTTTATCTGGTGATATTACTTCCAATATTAAGAAGCACTGGAGTCTTCTTTTTAAGGTAGTTGTTTTATTATGACAGGCCTGTGTTTTCTTTTACTACAGGGAGTAATATTTCTGGTTATTTGATACATTACTTTTTTATGCCTGCTTTAGATAAATAAAATGTGCAGGAACCTAGGGGCATTGTTGCTTGTGGTGAATGTGTAGTGTCCTTTTATTTGAGAATATTTTATATGATAAATAATAAAAAGTTAAATGCAGTTGGTAGTTACAATTATAAGAACTTTGCAGGAGTCTGTATTATACACTGTCTATGCAAGTTGTTTTATATAAATAAAGAGAGCTTTCCTTATAAGAATTAAAGAACATCTTAGAAATATGAGAAAAAAATATAGGGAGAAATTCCCTTGGCAGTTAATTTTTATGAAGTGCATTCTTTAAAGCATGATTTTAAAGTTACAGTTTTAGAACAGGTTAAAAGTTCAGTCAGGAATACTGATTGTGTTAAAACATACTTAAAATAAAAGGATATAATTTTTATATTCATACTCAACACTTTAATTCCAAATGGGTTGCATTCTAGTTGAAACTGGAAAGTAGTTTTTGATTGTTCTAATTAATTACAATTGATTTTAATTATGATGTAATTTTGTGTTTATATAATCTACGTGTTTGCATTGTGTGCTGTCTTCCTGGAAGACTTTTGCTGAGGTGTAAGGGAAATAAAATGCTCATGTTTGGACTTTGTTGTTAGTTCATTTTCTTCTTTTTTTTTTTGTTGTTGTTATATGCACACGTACTGTAGACTTATCGGACTCACATAGTACAGGAACAACTGTGTTCAGTACTTTTGTCATACACAAATATGATTATTTGTCTTCCATAGTGTGATAATGACCCCTGCCCCATGTCACATTTATAACATGTAGATTCCTCTCTCTGGGCATGATGTGTATGCTAATTAGTTCTCAGCTCATTAGCGTTCCTTAATTGCACTAGTTGCATGATGAACAAACCAGTAAACATTGTGTTGAACCCTTCCTGAGGCTGTGCACATGCTTTAGCACCTGCAGAGAGAAATAGTCAGGTTCATGCTTTCCAGGTGTACTTCATTAGGACTATTGTTAGACAATACTCATTGAAAGGGTTTGTCACATATTGCAGTGCTCCAAATAAGTTTGAACTGTTAGCCATGGTAAATGCTACTGAATGCTATCAGTATAGTAAAATAACAAATCGAAAAGAATATTATCATATCTGAAGTTGTCTGTGAGAGTCCAACATGTAGGTGTTAGGGATGTCAGCAGAAGGGTTAACATATTGACCATTTCTATAATAATTTTATGATGTGGGTTTTCCATAATCTGTAGATAGAGAGTTGACATCACTGGCCAAGCAATTTTAAATCAAATGACGTTGTACTTCTGTCAAGCATATACTCTTAGCAGGAAGCATAGGGATGGAGGTCTGCCATGTCTCACACCTTAAAGTGGCATTGAAAGGAAAACACCACATTTCTACAGTGTTATTAGTATGCCATTCCAACTTCTCTTCAAACATCTGCTTCCTTCTCACTTTCATCTCTGTCTGATCCACCCATTTCCAAAACTTTAATCTGGTCAAAAACACAGATAAACAGAAGAAACAGGAGGGCACAGATGGCTTATAAACAAAAATTATGTTTATTTATTTTTTAATTATAAGATGCACAATGGCTGGCATCAAGTAGCATTGCCGATCTTCAGCAAACAGAAAACCAAAAAATTCATGTGCGTTATTAAGACATTGCCTTCAGACATACACCCAAGATGAGGATCAGTGCACATCAGTAAGCAAATCTGATGTAAAAAAAAACATAAAAGAAATGTAAGATGATTAGGTTTTCTATGACTGCTTCTATGGCTCAACCTAGTAATGATATTAGGCTTCCAGTTCAGTGTACAGTTCTAATCCATGGAGGGCTGGATGTTGTTATACAATAATGTTTTCAACTGTAACTGTAGTCCATTACATTGAATATCCATTTACACATTTTATCTGAAAGCTTCAGGGGCATACCTGACTGATTCTCTGATTAATGGACTATTACAGAGCTACATATGGGTTTGAATCCTGTCAGCTATTTTTTCATTGACTTCCACTGTTGTAATAGTCTGAAATGCGTATTATTGATGCCAGTCCTGTGAAAGATATCTGGCATGTGTAGGTAATGCTCTGCTTAGTGACTATTAATATATTACAAACTGACATAAGCACAAAAAACACAAACGCAAAAGATTGACAGATTAAAAAAATATATATATTTTGTCCAAACCATGCACAATGTTTGGCACAGAGCAACTATGATAAAAAATGATGGGTAGTGCTAAATGGCAGTTACCATCTTATGGCAAAAACTGAAGAGAACTCTTTTGACCATGGTAATGTTGAGACCATCGCATGAGTGAGCTTAAACTTGAGCAACAACAGAAATCAGTAATGCTGTAACCACAGTTTAGCATCATTATTTCAACTTTAACACCATTTATGGCTCATTGTTCTCCAGATGTGATGTATAATTTTGCAGTAAGGCATGCATCCCCTGATGACTTATGTCTGTCAAAAACTGCTAATTGTGCAGTTTCCTTGCTGTTGCCTAATGCCCTGCAAATGTGTGCTGCCTGACAAGGTTAAAAGAAATTATTCTGTGAAGTGTTTAGGTAGCAAACAAGTCAGGAGACCAAGAGGTATTCATGAAGGTCGTAGATTCCATTGACTTGCACATTAAGGGTTTTAAAGCCTTTTCCATGCAAGTAGTAGAATTGTGTTAAAGTCTTTAGTATTCTAGTGGTGGCCCTATGAACAGTGGTCATGATGACTATGAAAATCCATTTGCTCTGTGCATCATGCCTTGAGTGCATGTTTGGAAGTTACATCTGTCAAGTTAAATGCAATTGATACTCCAGAATTAATCATGTTACTCTGGAGTCCCAGTTTAACATGTTATCACATCAGCAAACAAATGGAAAAAGGACTGCTTTGTTTCATACCTTAAAGTGTCACTGGAGCCATTGCAGTGCAGTATATGCATTATATTTCTTTAGGCATCCATCATGCAAATGAGATTGTCCTCAGTTCCATTCATTACAAGAAGGATAATAAACATAAGATTTACTTTGGCTGTCAATGCAGGGCCATTTTCCTGACATCTTGAAAGGAGAGACTTATGGCTGATAAAGGAGAAGGTGGCACTCCTTTTAGCGCACAATGGTGGTGTAAGAAGGAAAGCCACATCTTTCCACATCTCCTCCATAAGAATTACATCCATAGACTGTTGTAGATGGAAGCTATACAATGAGTCCATTCCAGTCCACTCAGTACAGGGTTCAGATCGACTGAGGGGAAGATGGACTGTCACATTTTCCTTCTCAGTCTGGAACTGTCTTAATTTCTAAAGGCATACTTACAACATTTGCTGAATAATATTCACAACTGACATGACTGACATTGAAATCTTTTGCATGCTGTGCTTGATATCAGTCTGCAAATGATATACATTAACATATGTCTCATTGATAACCTGATACACATAGGCTTATTTGCAGCCTTGGTAATGCACAGATATGGAGAACAATCTATGACAGGGTTGGGTTCCAATCTCCCATCCATCTCAGTCCTGCTTAGTCCCTATTTCACTACATTTTTGTTTTCCTTTTTGAGGTGTGAATTGTCAGACACATGCAGTATACTTCTTTCTGTGGTTTTACAGGCTCCACATCAATGCAGTATCATATCACTGAGACAAGCATGGTTTCCATTCCACCACTGTGTACCTTACATTATTTTTAAGCACATATATAACCTTCCCTACATTAACATTCAGTCTTAAATAACACATGTAGCACATCATACACATGGAAAATGGTTCATTAAAGCAAATACAAATGACAATTTTTATGTGTTTAAAATTGAGCAACAGTGGCATTCATAGTTAAGAAATGACCCTATGACAAAAGTTGAAGAAAAGTCCTATGGCCATGCTAATGATATGCTGACTATCACATGAATGAGGTTACCCTTGATGTGTAACAGAAAGCAATATTGATGTAAGCATAAGTGGACATTTATTAATTTAACTGTAATAGCATCCATGGCTCAATGTATTCAAGATGTGATAATAAAGTTGTGAGCAAGCAATGTGGAAGGTTATGATCCACCAATTACTGGTGTCTAACATTGCTCATTTTGTAGTCTTCCACACTGTTGCAATATTTCCTTAAGATGTATACTTTCTGATAACTGCAGATTGACTTCTTCTGTAGCCTTATTTGTCAGTACTCATGTCAAGAAAATTTAAGTTAAGAAGTCAAGGGTTTAAATCCACTGGGGCATGTGTCATAGCTATGTGCAAATCATTTCCTGACATGCAATAATAACTTAGCCTGTATGACATTAGTCTACTTGGATGTGACACTTTTCACAGATTAAGGGTTTTGATGACAAATTGCTGCAGTCCCTTTTAACCAAATCCAAAATCATTCTCAAATATTTTCTGATAACTATTTTTTCTCGGAGACAACATTATACAGTACAGAGGTTCAGAGAATAAGAGTAAGGCAGGTAAAGTGTACAAATCTACTGAGGTGTATGTAGTAACTGTGGGCAAATCAATTGATGACATGCAATAACAATGTAGAAAACTGCTGTGACACTTGCATAGGTAGATAGTTTTGATTTTACTAGTGCTGTAGTCCATTTTAACTATGGCTATATTCACTTACACACCTTGTTGATGATATAACTTCAAATGTGCATTTTCTGTCAGATGTAGTCTAACTTCTTCATTACCATATTTAAGTAGAACACAGGTCAAAAGAACATGAATTATGCAAGCAGGGGTGCAAACCCATCTGCAAGCATTGTGACACACAACTCATACTTTGCAAAAAGTAAGTTCAATGTGTAGTGGGTAATATGAGTTTCATATATGTGTAAGTTACAACTTCTCATTACTATGTCCTCTGCTAGTGAATTAGGGAGTGGGGTTCAATCCCATGATTGTTGTTTGCTGTACAGTAATACTCAGTTCTACAGTATTATATAGTCACAACACTTATATAGTCAAAAAGGGCTGTCACATCTGCACACCCTATCTATATGAGCAGTTATCTGCATTCCAGTTGGTGGACAGCAGTATAAGTTTCCTTAAGCATGCACAGTTGAATGATACATCTCATGTTATAGTACACATTGAAGAAACAGAGAAGAACTTCAAATGCGCTACAGACTCAGCTTCTGTTGAGCAACTGATGTGATTGCTGATGGGCAACAATGAACAATAGTGATATAAAGTGACATTAAAAGGTTCATTGCCACAACCTCCAAGTGCCTGTCAGTTATAGGTTGATGAGTACATTACCAAAACATTAAATGGCAGATTGAGAGCCCATGATGGTTACATTCTGTATACAAGGTTCATAGTATATAGTGTTCCACAGTGTTTTCATATTCCCTGGAAATGTGTGTGTGTAAGTATCACATTATGATCAATTCTACTGTGGTGTCACTTGCTAGTTTGATGGTATGTAGAATATGAGTTAGACAAGCAGACGTACAAATCCACAGGGGTCCACCTTGTAGAATTCTGACAAATTCCATTATCATATGATAATAACATTCCATACAAGTTTAAAATGCAGTTAACATAATATACAGATCTGAAATATACCACACCTCATGATGAGTATAGTGGGGGATGGATTTAAGTCCCTAATCCTGTGTTATTTCCCATTGCTTATTTTCTAGTCTTCATCAGTATTCTAAAACTTGCATATTTCTATATTCATTCCTCCTCAGTGTATCTTCTTCTGTGATTTAATGTACTAATGGCCATGTATGTACACTACTTCTGTGAAAAGTCAGGGGCTCAGACTCAGCCAAGTGTATTTGTTTACCCTGCTACCAAATGTTATGTTCCCCTGAAACATATTTACCAATTCACCCTTTGATGCATGCTGCTGTGGCATGCCTTGCTAATATATTATTCTGGTGAATAAATACATGAAGAATATGAGGGGTTAGAAACCAGATATGTGAATTTTGTTTGTCTTGCAATCAAATGTTTTAGTTGCCTGAAATATGTTTTTCCAATCACATTTGATACCATTGATCCTGTGGCAAGTCTACTAATACAGTGATCTAGAGCATATCATTGACACAGGCAGTGGTTCAGATTCATTTCTGCAGCTTCTTTAGTGCTGCCATGTGTTACATTCCATGAATGTAATCCATCCCATAATGAGTGTGTACATTATGTGAGGGACATTCTTATTGTCTAACATAATTTATCTTTCTGGATTCTTCCTCCTCTGTTGAGATGAGCAACTGGGGAAAATGAGCACCTAATGGCTATAATGACCTCTTTGATTGATTCAAGTATTTATGCATGGACATTCAATGTGTTGTAGGCCACTTTCACCCTGATGGGTTTACTGACATCAGTTATTATTATTATTATTATTATTATTATTATTATTATTATAAAACATTATAATATGGGCATTCTGAGTTTGGCTCCCTTGAGGACCAACAGCAAAATACAGTTGAGTGGTCAGATAGACAGCTAAACCCAACAAAAGCAGCAAAATTCCAAAAGAAAAGGATTCTGGTAACCACGGCTAAAACACAGACTTTAATAAAGCAAAAAGAACAAAACTTAAATGAAACCACTGGCAGGAACCACTCAAATAGAATGAAATAAATTACTTTATTATATACCCTGGTGCCTCAGCTCAAAAACACCTTCACAGAGTACTCAAAAGCACATCCACCCATCCTACTTAAATATACATACTAATTATACAATTAACCAATAAAAAAACAACTCAGTTAGATACGCACACTCCAATTACAGTCCACATTAAGACTTGAGGGATGCAAAGTATTACATTTTAAAATAAAAATAGGTTCTTTAGACAAAAGTTTTCTTTTATAAACATTTTTCTGAATAAAAATTTAAAGACACTTGTTTCAAAACAGTGGCTTTTAAACCACTAAGATCAGAATTGGGAAACTGTGCAAAATGCTGAGCAATAGGACTCTCAGTTTTTGCCTGTTAAATATTCCTAACATGTTCCTGCAACATCACTTTGAATTCCCTTTTACATTCACCTATATGTATATATATATATATATATGTGTGTGTGTGTGTGTGTATATATATATATATATATATATATATATATATATATATATATATTAACCACACGGACATTGTAAGGCATATATAACCCCATCTGTATTGCAATCATAAAAATCAGAAGTATAAAACGGGACCCCATTTAAATACTCAAATGTCCTAACAATAACCAAAAAAAGATGGAAAAGTGAACAAAACAGACTAGTAACAACCACAAAAGTTTGCAATGGAGACACCAAATAAGGGTAATGAGACCGAGGCCAATATCCTTGTACTTACTTGTATGTTGGATATTGGCCTCGGTCTCATTACCCTTATTTGGTTTCTCCATTGTGAACTTTTGTGGTTGTTAAATGTCCTAACAATATTATATTGGCATGAACAACAATGTTTACAGTGATACATACCCAAACCATTAGAACAAACTGGTGGAGCAATGGGAGGCAAACAAAAATTATTGTGAACCAAAATATCTCTTAGATTCCTACCTCTCCTGTATGAAATACAATGAAAAGGACAAAGTATACTGCTAAATTCCTTAAATCTAAGTAAAAATTACAATAATATTTAACTAGAGCTACTACCTCAGAGCTCAAAACATTATATGTAGTCACAAAATAAATTAAGTTAGGAATATTAAACAGGTGAAAATTGAGAGTTCTATTTCTTAGTATTTTGTATAATTTCACAATTCTGATCTGAGTCATTTAAAAGCCACTGTTTTAGAACAAATGTCTTTACATTTCTGTATAGAAAATGATTATAAAAGAAAGCATTTGTATAAAGAAGCTATTTTTATTTTAAAATGTAATACTTTGTGTCCCTTAGGTCTTAATGTGGACTGTAATTGGAGAGTGCTTATCTAATTGATTTGTTTTTTTTTATTGGTTAATTGTATATTTAGTATGCACATTTAAGGAGGTTGGGTGGATATGCTTTTTAGTACTCCTTAAAGGCTCTTTTTGAGCTGAGGTGTCTGGGTATTTAATAATGTTATTTATTTTATTCTATTCTATTTGAGTGGTTCATGCCACTGTCTTTCTTTAATAAAACAAACAAAAAAAAAAACTGCTGACAAATGTAATGAACAGTTAAGCACTTTCATGTAGACAGAATCTGATTCTTCAGACCATTAACAAACGTAACAAAATGTAATCACATTTTGTAAAAAAAAAATTAAAAAAGCACCTCCGATATGAGCAATGTAACAATTTAAAAATACAACCCACCCAGTATTCAAACAGGATTATCATTTGTCCTTTATTTATTGTTTTTTTTTTTACTACATATGTGATCCATTTCTGAAGTATTTGTTTATATGAGCCTTTGCACTGTTGATGTCCACAGAGTCTCACCTTGACATTACAATGGGATATACTAGCATGTGGACAGAATTGTTGCACTGAGCTACCTTGGAACAAGATATTTTCATTCTCAGTTACCTTCACCATATAGTATGGATTTGCAGCCCAACACTCCACATTGGTGTTAGGTCAGGTGCAGGTTTATAGATCCTATTGCTGTATTATTTTTATCCAGGTTTATAGATCCTATTACGGTATTATTTTTATCCTGCATCTCCTGTGTAATGTTTTGTTACAAGACTCACATTGAACTTTAATCTTTACTTTTTCCATGACTTCTGTTATTGACCTCACCTCCTGCCTCAGTATCTGTGTTGCATGTCTTTACATAGCGCATATATTTATGCATGTACGTGCTGCTTTTGATTACATTAACATTAAACAATTGTATGCACATGCTCACATTGATGCCTGCATGTCTTTTGAACATGGTCATTGGTCAATTATTGTATTTAGATCTATTTGTGAGGTGACTTACTGCAGTCTAGCCATGAGCCTGTGCTGTGTCACTGAGGTAAATCTTCTTGTCATGCAAACTGGTTTGGCTACATGCATATCTGATTTCCAGTGTTGCTCTTTGTGCAATAAAGTTAAATAGTGTTGGCTTGTGATGCACCAGGACTGTTAATGAATCCTCAGGTTCATGTTTTAATATAAAATTTTGCAAGAAACTCTGATCATCAATGCAACCATACAAGCTAGGTCATTACTATCAACAATTCTATTTTTAATCTGGTCATGAGGTTTCATAATATGGCCTGCATTTCCTTTCAGTATGCCTGTTTTTTTTTTTTTTCAGAATTGCAACAATTATGCCATTGTCTGCAATGGACCTTGCAGTTATACCGCCTGCAAATCAGGGCACAAGTGTCAGCTGCATTTTTGTGCGCCATCAGGTAAACTTCATATGATACCTTTTATACATTTAAAAGTCTCATATTACAAAATATTAACAATGCATATGTTACTTATTGTAATAATGTGCAGCATAACCTGTATCTAACAGCCATATTTTATGTGTTCTACATAAAGACATCTAATGCACTTGTTATCATCTTAATCTTATCTTTGACATTACCCTTTAGTGACATCTGACCCACTCTGATACAGTAATATTATTGAAGGCATTGGCATTAAATATTTAATAGAAATAACAGTAAATAATGGGCAGGATTCACAAAGCCTCTGTGTAAGAGTTACAAGGCTTACACGGAGGCTGCAGTTAAACAGTGTGACGTCAGCATGCCATGCATATGCATGAGGGCATGCTGAATCACACCTAAGGTTAACACGGTCCATGTAAGACAGTAGGGGGCGTGTCCGTAGGGTGAGCCCTGTAAACGGACATGCCCCCAGAAGAGTAAAAATCCCGAAAGTAAACCCCCACGACAGAGTCCGTGTAAATGTGGATAAACACAACACAACACATGCCCCCACAGACTATGAACATAAAATGTATAAATGAACATCTTATATATTTTTTTATAAGATGTAAAGATGTTTGCCCGTGAGTGCACTCATTTGCATGGGCGCTTAGCCACAGTTAGCAGTCAGTGGAAAAACATATAAGAACTAAATATGCAAAGTAAGCCAAGAAGCAATAGCGTAGCAGTAGAGACGTTGGCTGAAGAGGAGGCAGTGATGGTTCGACCCCCACAACATCAATTTTTATTTTTAGTGAAATAAGCACTAAACAATTCCCTGACATATATGTACATATATAAAATTATATTTTATGTAAAATGTAATGAAATGGGCCATGTATTTTGAAGAAATGTGAGATAATAAAAAATAAAAAAAATGTCACATGTGCCAATAGCTGAGCTACACTCTAACAAGTTGAGTATATCTGCCTGTATGTGAGCAGTGTTTTAACAGGTATAAAATGAGTGCCCGTAGGTGAGCAGTGGTTTAACAGGTGTAAAATGAGTGCCCGTAGGTGAGCAGTGGTTTAACAGGTGTAAAATGAGTGCCCAGGGTTGAGCAGAGTTCTAACATGCTGAAACTGTGTGCCCGTAGCTGAGCTGAGTGTAATATGCGTGCTAACAGCCAAACGAAACGTAAACCAGCGTAACCCGTTTGCGCGGAGCTGCACACCGCGCCAACAAGCTAACCGGCGGGCAACGTTGAGCAAACTGTATCAAAACTGCCTTTACACAGGCACACCTCCTAGCCTGTATAGACAGTCATAAAATATAAAAAGCAATGGTCAGGCTCGAACTCAGGATATCATGCACCATAGTGAAAGTACTGAACCACTAAGCCATGACAGTTGCTCTTAGAAATGCAGTAATAGCATATATATAGGAATGAATGGAAAGAGGAGCATGACAAAGCAGGTTTTGTGAAGCTGATACAATTCCAAAATGGCCAATCACAGATAAGTGCATGAAAAACGGCATATATAAGCCCCATAGGCAGGAATACACAGCATAACTGATTGTGGAACCGACTTGCAGTCAGGATGGCAGGTGTAGGAGAGGGTAGTTGCTTCCGAGCACAGAGGTGGGGCATTGAGGAGTCCAAATATATGGTTTGGCTCCTCGTCCATGATCATAAGGCCCAACTCATGCAGGGCCAGGTCCTGTGGGGAGCATATAGGGCTGAGACATGGGACCGGTTGGCACATGATCTCACCAGTGCCACAGGAATACCAAGGACTGGTGAACAGGTCCATCACCACCATGCGGACCTGAAGAGACAGAAGCAGGACCAACTGAACCGTTGGATCCAGGAGGCCCGGCAAATGCTCAACGCCCCACTACTGAGTAAGTTACATGTAATTATTTATGTACGAAAGTAACCTAGCTGATATTATGGAGATGTGTATTCCAATATTACTTCATTTATATTGCAGCTGCAGGTGTCTGTTCTGCAAACTGTCGAGCCTATGCCGATAGGCTGGTGCGGTTGCGCCACCAGGCAGGTCAGTAATTCTCTCCCTGTAACTGTAAAAAAATATAAGTATGACAGCTTGCAAAAGAGTGCAGTGTAGTCACTTGTTAATAAAATGTGCAAGTAACAGTGTAAGAGAGTTTGCAAGTATTGTTTGATTACAAAAGTGTGATGCAGCCTGTAATCCAAAAATAAAAATGAAACAAGTCTGAAATAAAGATGTCCCACCTGTAATATAATAGTACATAACCTGCAGCAGGCTGAAAAGTACAGCTACAGAAGCTGAGTAAAACACATGTGTGAAATATATCCCTGTTTAAATTCTGAAACATGACACAAGTTAGACTGTTGGAAAGGATTGTTATAACTAAAAGTAAAACATGTCAATAAAGCCTAGAATTAAGTACCACCCTGAATTGTAAAAATAAAACAAGTGAGAGAGTGTGAGAAAGAGGTATGAATCCACCAATAAAGTATTAATAACTCCTGAATAAAGTATACTGCAGTCAGTACAGAATGAAATGAATGTGACAGGCACAACCAAACAGCAACATGTGTTGAACAAAGTACTGAATATGGAATGTGTGTCCCAAAATCTGGATATGTTGCTCTCAGTTTGCAATATGCAGATAGTATGGTTGTATGAAATACCAAACATCCACAGTTGTCTATAGCCATATAAAGCAAATGTAGCAGGATGATGTAGCTAAACAGAGCCAGATATGAATGTGTATGAATAAATATGAAATGTATATTGATGTAGCAGTAACATTCCTATCACCAACCTGAATAAGTTGTCACATAGGAAACTGTAGTCAGACCTGTAGTGTGTATATATCTGCAGCTAGTAGAAATGTACAACATATGTATAGGTATTTGAAGTTGTTAATGAAATATTTCTTCACCCTACCCTATAACCACAAATAATCCATTCCACGTGAAATGGGTATGTGTATTCACAATTAATACCCCTGGACATTTGTCCTGTTGGTTCATCCATATTTGCATGTACATTGATGCATGTGCCCTGTTCATACATCCAAACCTGATGGCCTGTTGCCATCAATCAACCCTGCATGTTGTTGGATTGTGTATTGTTGTTCAAATTATGCATGTGTTATGCTTGCTGTTCAATGGATTGAATTTATGGGTGTTTGGTTAATGGGAATACTAATGCATGCTGTTACAACTAATTGCGAATGGTATTGCACGTTACTAACCCAAACTGTCATAAAATAATGTAAAACATAGGACGACAGGGAAGGCGGGTTCCAGCGGACCCACCTCTCCCACCTCATTTGGCGAGTGCACCTGGCAGTAGTGCCCAGGCCGGACCCTCCTCTGGTGGCCCTGTGCCACCTGTGGGTGGAAGTGCTGCAGGGGATGGGGCTCATCCCCCCTCTGCAAGCATGGCCAGAGGAAAACATCCACTCACCCTCCGTAGTGTCCAGACTGTGGTGCATAGGGAGATCTTACATGCTGTGCTTGGGCCCCTATGCCAGCTTGAGGCATGGGTGGCACAACTCACGGGTGTGCCTGCTGTCTGGCCTACACAGCCCCCAGCAGAGTCCCATCCTGGGCAGTGAAGGCACAGTGGCAACTGCCCATGGGTGGGGATCTCAGTTCCACTGTTGCCATCTGTGGGCTCATGGGCTCGAGATATCCAAACATCTGTCCCCGTCAATTGTGTAACCCCCCCCACATGTGTCATACACCACCCCTGTATGCGTCTTGTTTGTCTTGTCTGTTAACCTCCCCTACCTACCGCCCCAGCTATACCGACTTCCTGTACCTGACATACCACTCTCACCTGAAAAAAAAAAAGGACACTCTGTACCCACAAAAAAATTACGCCCCATACATAGCTGCCCATTTTGCACACATGTCTGCTGGACATGTAAACTGGCAATTACAATTGGCTGTACAACAAATATTATTGTTGTCCTCACACCTCTCTCAGGGGTGGAAGGTTACAAATTTCACACCAAATTACAAACATATGCACAGCTGTTGCTGATGAAGAAATGGGCAGCTATGTGCCTTTCCTACATCCCTCCTGCAAAACCCGAGCTTGTTTTCCTACTGTCCTACCCTCTTTGTGCCCCCTTTTTCACCACTTTCCTATCTCCCCATTTTCTTGTCTTTAAAAGAAAATAGCGCAGGTGTGCGTGAGAGTAAGCACTTTTAAGCAGTATTAAGCGGGAGTGCGCTTCTGTGCACTTAGCTAAGCGTGTGTGCGCGAAGCTAAGCGGCAGTGCGCATGCGTGAGCTCCGCGCAAACCAGCGCTAGCCTGCTTACAACTGCTTAAAAGTGCCTTAGTCATTCTGAATGACAAGGCCTGTAGTTTTCACAGCAGCAAAATAAAATACCTCCCTCAGTCTCGAACGCAGGACCTTGGAAACACTAGTCTGCATGACTTACCACTAAGCCATGACTGCTTTACAAGAACATTGTGCTGAAAGAAATATATCATAACATAGTAGGAATTAATGTAAAGAGTTTATAGCAAGTCTAGTACACAAAGCATGTCATGTATATTTACTGTCAAATCTAGTGGATTTGTAAAATAGTACTGTGGGCTGAGAAACAGTCATGCTAGTTGGTAGCTGCTAGGTAATAATGTCACAGTAGCATTTAGCAAGCCACACACATACTCAGAGCAGGATAAACACTGCCATAGTTGAATAGTTAAGAGATCAGACATAGCAACTGTGACTGAGTTACAGGGATGTCCCTGGTGTGAAAACAAATGCCAACTGTGCCCCACTGACACCCTGTCAAATGTACTAACAGTAGGCAGAAAGGTGTAACTACACATGCAATGGTAACTATGAATGACTGAAGGTATGCACCATCTGCACATCACAAATGGTGTACTAATACATATGCTTGAAATAACCCACAGTCACAACTGCAGAATATCAGAACATGTCATTGGAGTATCCCACTGCTATGTACCATTCCATGAGGCTGATAAAAGATGCACCTGACAGTATCTGAGGCCTGCTCAGCAGCATGATCAAATACCCTTGTAAGTGCCAAGGCCCACACCATGGCCAGACCACACTGCATGCAGTAACACCCTACTGCAACAAAAACATAGGGAATTGCTGCCCAAACAGATTTAGCAAGCATTACAAGCTGTGAATGTAAATGGAAAATAGGAAAGCCATAGCAACACATTACAGGAAAGACACCTAGCAGGCATACAAGGAGTGAATGTAAAGGCCAAATATTGAAGCCATAGCAACAGATTGCAAGAGCCACTGCTATATACCAGTTACACCACAATCCACACAGGAAAGCACACACACCCATATACACAGTATTACTAGTCGTAGGTGTCAGTTTACATACACACGGAGAATAGGACACTGGAGGAAGGAATACTCAGCTTACAGAACAACATGCATTGCAGTGTCTACAACACAGCCTGAAATATGAGAGACATACCAACCCTTACACTCACAGAACAGTGCCCACAGCAAACCAGCATGGTCCCCACCCTTATAATCTGAAAGGGCTACGCCTACCTAACAGACCTTTTTATAGCACTGTCCTGTAATCACAGTGAGAACTGCAATCACTACACAACAGGCTGCATGCAATTAGTAAATGTTGGCTAACAATTCGTGCAGAGGCCATCACATGGACATGTGCAGATACCTACAAAAGCATCCTGTACTCCCAGTCCACACATGCAATTCTTTCATTGCACCCGCTGGATGTATAGAGAGAGAGAGAGAGAGAGAAAGAGAGAGAGAAAAAAAAAAGGAAAGAAAGAAAGAAAGAAAGAAAGAAAGAAAGAAAGAAAGAAAGAAAGAGAGAAAAAAACCTGTAACAACAAAACAAAGAGCCTGACAGCAGGCCAAGTAACTGCAAGCCTACACAAACAGCTGCAACAAACACAGGTAATGTAAAGTACTACTATAATACTCTACATACTGTGAACCCTCCAGATGTGTTATTGGTCTGTATCTATGTATATAAAGATGTGCATAGGGCCGGGGACATACTGCAACTGTCACTGAAGGCACCACATACATATGTATGTGACGGTAGCTATGTGCACATAGCAATGTAGGTTGTAGTGCAATGTACAAGTAGGTTGTACAGTAATGGATGTTCAGCAGTACGTTACTGTGTGTATACATATGTGGAACTAAAAAGGAGTATATATATATATATATATATATATATATATATATATATATATATATATAAAACATGTGTATACGTATGTATATCGAGATATGTATGTATATATATATATATATATATATATATATATATATAAATATGCATATGTGTATACATAGATAGAGAGGGATGTAGAAATACATAGACATATATAGTTTCACAGTGTCATAGTTTAGTACTAGGCTATCTGCAGACAGTGTATAGAATAGATTTTTAACTTGCGCCTCTGTATTGTAGTAACACAGTGAAGACCCCCCCTACATAATAGCATTAGTTTACTGTGCCTCTGTCTAGTAGTGACACAGAGATGACCGCTGCTGTAAACCTATGATCTCCCATCCACTCGTCAAGAATGCACATGAAGAGTGTCAGTGGGGGTCTCTGCCTAACATGAACTGGGATCCTGTTCCACAGTATGGGAAGCCTCTTAGTGATGGATCTGCCCCTACAGTATGTCCTATTCATATGTGTGCTGAGGTTTAAATCCGTAGCTGTTGTGGTTCTGATGGATTTGGATTGTATGAGGTGGAACATGTCCATCAATACCTGATTGGACATGGCCTACTACATCAGGCACAGATCACCCCCACATAGGCAGTATGCTATGGAATAGAGCATGAGTTACGTTAGTCTGGCAGCATATGAAAGTTGTTGGAGACCCTTGATCCTCCTGGTGATGTACTGATGGGGTCCTCCTAGCTGTTGCAAGTGCCAGGTGAGGTACATACCAAATGGGGCATAGTACACAGTCATGGGCATGATAAGGGAGGAGTATAGGGGTACAATGACCCCTATTGATCTGGATGTGATTCCCTTCATGATAAGGTGGGCAAGGTAGGAAGTCTATCCAACCACTTTGGCAACGTGGGTGTCAAATGAGAGGTCAGCATCAATCAGTGTCACCAGGTCTCCGATTACTTTGTCTGTACTCAGTGGGTTACTGTCTATGTGATAATATGTGGGTACCTTGTCCGTCCAAAAGGGTATGAGTATACATTACGTGGCATGCAGTTTAAGGCCATGACTCCGGCACCAGTTGTCGGTGTCCATGAGGCCTGTCAGTAGGATGTATGTGTCAGCTGGTGTATGGACTATGGCATCTAGTATGCAGTCATCTTTGAACATTGTCAGCTACTACCCTCCCATGTCTGCTTCCACATCTGAGAATTATATGCCGAACATGAGCTGTCCCAGGACAGAGCCCTGTGGGACACCACTTGTGACTGGCTCTGAGTCTGACATGGCACCAGTGAGTTTGACTGTAGGGTTTCTATCCGTTAGCCGGTTTGCAACCCATCTTGTGACATATGGATTTACATTTCAGCTGTTGATCATGTCTATGATGCCAGAGTGCGGTATTGTGTCGAAAGCCGTAGGCAAGTCCAGGTAGGCTGTATGGACCGCTGTGCCCTCGTCAATGGCTCTAGTGACTGATTTGAAAAGGTCAACCAGGTTCATAAGGCAGGATTTGCCCTCTATAAAGCCAAACCGGGTGGGATCAAGTGTCTTAGTCCCCAATGTCTCTGTGTATGAGTTCCATAATGATCCTTTCCATAGCGTTGCAGACCAGGCTGGTTAAGCTTATGGGGCGGTAGTTACCAGGGTCTATAGAGGTGCCTCCTGTGTGGAGTGGGACTACTCTTGCTGTATGCCAGTGTCCAGGTACATATGCTGTAGTAAGGCTATGGTTGAATAGCATTTAATGTGCATGTGTAGCTCCTCTAGGAGTTCACGTAGCATGCAACCTGCAATACCGTCGGGTCCCATTGATGCTGTGTTTACAGCTTTGCTGAGGGTGGTTCCCAGCTGGACATCTGAGATGACAGGGAGGTTACAGTCAGCTGGGATAAGTAATTCCTCATGTGTGGGTTAGGGAACCTGTCTGCCAGAATGTTGGCATTATCTGTGTGTTCAGTGTAGCGTTTGTCACTGTGAACTAACTGTGAACATATCTGAGGGTTCCCACACAGGTGTGTAACATAGCAGAAGAAGGCCTTGTGGTTATCTGTAGTGTCCATAGCGATGTCCCTCTCATTGTTGGCCTTGCATGTTTGTACGACAAAACGTATCTTTCTACTACTGCTAATCAGAGATGCCGTAGCTCTATGGAATTATGCTCTGCCGTGCAGTAGCTACCTTCTGTTGTTATACAATTTGTTCAATGCTGGGGTCCACCAGACAGGACGCCTGCCCTTGGTGGAGAGGGTCATGGTTTTATTTGTGATTGCATGATCCATGCATTCTTGGAGATGTCCGTAGAAAGCATATGTGAAGGTGTCTGCATTGTGGGAAGTGGTTTCCACTGGCCCAGTGGGCATTAAGGATATCAACTCAGTTATAAGAAGTGTAAAGTCGGCATGTGAGAGGTTTCCCACTGTAGTCTTTTGTGTTGTGGGGGAGGTGGGATATGTATATCCAGGGGGATTAGTCTGTGGTCAGATGTGACTAGTGAGGGGTATACTTCTGGTGTGTAGCACATTGTCCCCATGTTTGTGATGATCAGGTTTAGTATATTATCACCTGTTGTGGGAGAGGTGACTAGCTGTTCCATTGCATTTGACTTAGTGAATTCTGGGAACCTTTGGGCTAGGGTGTTTGGGGTAGAATAATGCACCCAGTGTATGTTAGGGTAGTTGAAGTCTCCCAATATGATGGTGTGTGGTGGGACATTCATATCCTCCAATGTCTTCAGGAAGGCTGACTGTGATTCCTGAGATTGAGAAGGTGGTCTGTAACATGCTACCAGTTGTATAGCAGGTTTGCCTATGGTTATCTGCACCTGGATGGTCTGTGATGCTTCATGTGTTGCCACTAACCTGGAGGTGTGGGTGTCCTTCATGGATATGGATACACCCCCTCCCTTTTTGTTTTGTCCCGAGTCCTGGGGCCAAAAAGCATGATACGGGGTATAGCCTGGTACTGCTGGTGTACTCTCAGGAGCCTTGAACCAGGTTCTCACTTACTGCACAGACATCGAGATTGGTAGAATATGTACGTACAGATATATGTAATACACACATACATATATAGATATCTGTAGAGACATATACATATACAGATAGATCTGACTGACAACAGATATGTCTGTATATGACTCTCTCTCACTCCCTGTCCCACCCCCTCACACTCTCACTCTCCCTGTGTCTCTCTCTCACTCTCTCCCCCTCTCTCCCCACATCTATATGTATATATCTACATCTATATATACATATTTTATATACATATATACAAACATATATATATATCTATATACAGATATAAATATATCAATATATATATATATATATATATATATATATATATATATATATATATATATATATAGACTGTGTCAGGCACATGTGTGCAGATGTCTTGCAACAGGTGCCTGGTGTCAAAGGCATGGAGTGAACACCAGTGTGGATACTGGAATACCATACCCCATTCAAAAACACTGACACCAGTAACCACCACATATCTGCATGCCTGCTGACCACTGCATGTGTCAGGGGGGAACAGGGGCAACAAGTGTACAATAGGCTCCACATTGATATACACAGTGGCACACTAGTCCTGTAATACCTGTACATGGAATGTGTCAGCGGACATGGTGTGTCAGCTATGGACATGTAGGTCATTGTCCCCCTCCACACCCCACAATGTCCTATACAGTATGTACCTCCCATGACAGCTACAGATATGGAGAAGGACATAGACATATGCAAGTAACTGTGTCAATGCACTCAAACACCACAGAGTGCACACAGACTACCTACATAGAGGTTACCACTGCTGGATATACATAGTTCGGTCACACCCATGACAGTTGTCTAACAACCATGGTAACACCTCCAACATCCACAACACAAATTACCTATGTCTGTCGTCCCTGACACTGCAGTATAGAGCACATGGTGTAGGTACAGGACCCTACCCACAGATACGACATACCCTGTAGTAGACCACACAGAATTAAGAAGCAAGGCTCCCCATGAGTAGATGTCAGACATACCCCTGCTGAATGTTATGCAGATAGGTAATATGCCATATGAGTCACCCTGTGTAACTGTTTGTAAGGAGCAGGTACGATCATAACACGTGTCACAAGGGGCAGGGTAGCATAACAGTATGCTGCTGTAGGCCCAGGGCCAAATGCACACTACCTACCTAAGACACAATGCACACCCATGAACACATTGCAAACGGAATATGTGAGGTGGAATGAGTGTGCTAGTGACTGAGTGCATGTTGTGTACTGGTGTGATTGCTCACCATGACTGTCTGTCTGTCATGGTAGTGTGTGTCCTTGGTGTGAGGCCAGAGACAGGTGTGTGAAGTATTGCGAGCAACACATACTAAATTGCCATATGTTGTGCTGTGTTACCCTGTATGTCACTGTGGTGTAGGTAGGGTTATGGCAAGTAAGAGTAGTGTGCATTACCAGTGAAATATGTAACATGCATTGTGTGCAGTGCATGGGCTGATAATGTTCCCCATACAGTACCTTGATACAAACCCCCAGTGTGAGGTTGTGTATTGTACCTGAAACAGTGTGTTGACTGCTGCGGTATACTAGTCTGTCGTATGGAGTGTGCCAGGTACTGTTGCACAGTTGTCGGATGAGCACTGATATCTGGTCATTTACATGTGTATCCCCCAATAGACAGACAGATGCTATATATGGTGCTAAAGTTATATCACTGCAGTCGAGTATTATGTGTATTATGTGTGCCATAGTTTGCTGACAGATATTGCTGACATATTTTCCTTCTCCTTTTCAGGGCTATGGTTCACCAGCGGAACCCTGTCTACTCCGCTGCAGAGGAGGAGGAGATACACCAGAGCCTGGTGCGGGATTTCACTGTACTCTTTTCCCGCACCCGCCAGAACCAGCAGGAGAGGGCTGCACTGTGGCAAGACCTGGTCCATTGGGTAAATGACATAGGCACATATAACCAGACATATGAGCAGGTACGCCATCACTGCAGTGATTTAATTAGAAATGTCCGTCAGCATGCATCGGATTTCCACAGGCAGCAGCTTGCCACAGGTGGTGGTGTGGCTAGACATCCCCCCCTCACCAGACTGGAGGGACTACTCCTAAGTGTTGTGGCTCCAGCACAACAGCAACAGCAGCAGCATACATGTGTAATGATGGAGGCTGGAGCCACGCAGCAGCAGGACACGGAGCATGCAGGTAACATGCCATGTGTATAGTTGACCATTCTGTACACTGTTAGGTTATGCATGTGTGAGGTATGTTCTCGTTTTATAGCTGTAATCTTGGTAATTATTGTGCAAGAGTGATATCCTCAATATCTGCAGTACACCTGTGGAAGCTAACTGTTACACTACTAAACTGTATCATGCCCACAGTATCAATGGCACAGTTGTGCCCACTGACAATAAATGTCTCTTTTCTGCAGGTCCCTCTGGTATAACAGCAAGGCAGCCTATCCATGCTGGTGAGTGTGTAATACCATTACCTTCAATACTCTTGATACTAATAGTAATAATAAGCTGAAGCAGTAGTGCTATGTGTTTGATTGCAGGTGTGTTTGTGTCTGTGGGTTGATATCTCATATACTGAGGTGTGTGCATGTGTGCATGTGCCCATGTGTGCATGTGTACATGTGTGCATGTGTGCATCAGTGGTGACATTGTGTACACATTGTAAACTGTGTTTCCTGTCTTACTCCCACAGGTTCTGCTGCTGCTCTGGTGTCGTGCAGCAGGGAACCTGAATCAGCTGCTGTGGATAGTGATACTGATGATACCTGTGTAATGGCACAGGTAGGTGTGCCAGGGTTCATAGGTTCATAGGCTGGTACTAAGCTAACTGCCTTTGCAGGCCATTTTAAGCCTAGCCACTTCCCCCATGTGACAATCAAACCCTGCACCTTCTGTTTGTAAGGCAAACACCTTAACCATTATGCCATCTTCCCACCATCATTGGTCAGCCAATTGACACTACACAGCTGTCGACCCCATCAATGTGCACAGTCATCCTGCCAATACATCCTTTGTCACCAATGTCCATAGGTGATGGACAGGATACAGTGGGCATTGACCAGGGTAATGTGGTACCGGTGGCACATGCATCCCCACACAGCAGCCATGGCCAGGGTCCTGACACGGTACCACACAGGCAGATGTCCATGGGTTCTCGTGGGAGCATCCATGGGTGTACTGCCCCTGTCAGACATGCCCAGAGAGGTCTTTCAACCTCAGCTATGTTTCGGGCTGTAATGCAGGCACAGTCACGTATGGAACAGTACACCAGACAGGGTCTGAAGGAGCTGAGAGCATGTCGCGCAGCCATGAGTGACAGTATGCGTGATGTTGCGGCTGCCATCCACAACTTCACCGAGGTCATTGACATACGTTGGGGGGACACATTAGATCTGTTCCACAACTACATGTCCATGAGCCAGGGCAATGGTGGACGGTTGAGGCGTCGATGTGGCCGTATGCCAGCAACAGCAGCAGCTGGCAGCCATTGTGGATGACAACAGGCCCGCGGCTGCTCACATAGTGCCAGCAGCAGCCCCAGCAATGCTGGGTCTGTGCAGTCATCAGACCGCCCCAGGAGACCACGTGCACATGGCGCTGGACAGTCCCAACAGGGACCTGTCTCCAGTCACCAACCACCTGCTTCTGATGACAGTACCCAGTATGGCTTAGTACCTGATACGGTCTGTAGCACCCCTGCCAGGCACAGGTACCATGTCTATAGCTACAGACAGTGATCTGTATGACCTGGCAGGTACAGTCTGTGGCTGTCCACAAACACCTGTATATGGCAGCCATGAGATGGGATTGTGTGCATTCATACACACATGCAAAGTGATAACACCTAGGGCTACCACATACACGCACACACTGCATCAACATTGCCCCATCTTGTACTGCTGTCCCTCACCAACACACACACATAGACATGTCAATTGGTTGTATCAGTGGCAGACTCAGGCATACCAGGTTCACACCCTGTGCATATGATGAAACTGTGCCACCTCCTGCAATCTGTAAAATCGGTGCAGGAACAGGTTAACATGGTGCTGATGCACAGGGTGAGTACATAGACATATTGTAATAGTATGATGTTGACAACAGTACAGTGTAATGATAGCATTGTGGGTATATACCAGCATGCCTGATGCAGTTACAGTATGAATGTCATTGTATTGTTTTGTACACCCATAGTAATTACCACAGTGTTCTGTCTGCACATCTTTGCATACTGGTGGTGAGGCTGTGAAGGGATGGCCACCTACATAGGTAGCACAGGGAATACAACAATGTACATACTGATACTCAATGATGGCCATGTCAACTGCGAGTTGCATGCTGTCCACACATGACTCTGCAATGCAGATGTTTCAGGATGTTGATATCTGTGCAGTACTACACAACAGGTTCAAGGCTCACAAGAGCACAATAGCACTACAAGGTCACACCTCATACCATGCATGACAGCACCAAAACACAGAACTAACTATGACAGGAGGGATAGTGTCCATACATGTCAAGGATACTGTGGTGCCAGGACAGGTAGCATACATCATACTAAGTCTGGAACTGCTGAGTGAGGGCTCAGTGTCTGTTATTTGACATGTGTATTATTACAGGTATCAGGCCAGTTATTCAACATTACGAAGGTACATGGTCTATACACTTGTGTGGGGTGCGGCTGGACCCAGCCCATCTGACCTGTGAATGTCTGGGTACTGGCTTATAGTTCCTGCATATATGCACTGTTACCTACTGGAAGTCTTACACCTTGTTTGTTGTAGCATAGTCTACATACAGGCCTGCTGACTGTAGCTTTGTCTGTATGCATGTTTGCCTGTTATGTTCCTGAAACACTGTTTCCACCTGCAGTGCAGATATACAATGCCTCTGTGGATCCCTAGTGACATCTGTATTGCTTACTGTACTGATGTCCATGTGTCACTTGACAGAACGTCACTGTTTGTCCTGTTTGCATGTAGCTTGCCTGTAACACATTGCATATGACTTACCTCACATTTTCTCAAGACAGCATTCATATATGCCAGCACTAACAACCCAGGAGCACTACACCCTCACATAGTCACCTTGAGTACCTTGTTCCCCATTGGCCCTATGTGTCGTTACTTAGTATGGGAGTCACAATGCTATGGTAGCATGTGCAAAGGTCATCTATCGATCTACTCTCAGGTCCATTTGGTGAATCTGTGAGTCATGTGGCAATGCTACAGCTGCCTCATGTACACAGACAACCCTCTCCCCTTCCCATACATGTACAACACATGTGAGAGATGCAACCACATAGCCAAACTGGGGGCTAAGCTCTGTTAACACAGCACTGGCATTCCCTGTCAGGTGGAGTGGGATACTACAGTGAATACAGTACCAGTCTCCCATAGACCTGCCACGACTGCAATCCAAACACAGAAACACACAGGTACATTATTGTGCTCTCAGAATTGCATCCTGCCTGAGCAGCTGACACCTGCAAAGCAGACACACAAGCAAATGTTAAGCCAGAGCAGAGCACATGCAACACATAGCTCACAAAGCCTATGTGCCAAACAGTCACAGGCCGTACGGCTTGACAACACACCTGCTACAGTTGTATGAGGTACCTCTATCGTCACGTACACTGAGGTCCTGCTCGCAGGCTGAACAAGGTGATGGTCATGCTGAGCTGCCCGTCGGGCACTATGATCTACCACATAACACAAGCATACCGGTCACTCCAAGGCATGTAGAAGTATGACTCAGTCATTGTCTGTGCCAGTGTGTATGACTTCTGACGCAACTCCCTGGACTACATGTTAGGGGACATAGTGGGGCTCTCTGAGCTTATGGCACAGGCTGGTATGACCCTGGCCTTGAGTAGCATCTCACCCTCACCAAGAATGCTGCCACAATATGTAGACAGGATCATCAGTTTCTGCAATTAACGTATCTTTCAGTGACATTCAAAGGGGATCCAATGCCTGTCAGTGTGGGATTACATGCTGGACAAGCCACATTGCTTTGCTTGGGACAGCTTGCACCTGTCACCCATGGGCCGTTGTATATTTGCAGAGGCTGTTGCTACACACATAGTGCCTTTGTATGCAAAGCTGACATTACATAGCCACCTACACAGGTATCACACGGGATAGGACACTAATAGCAATGCTACTCAACAGCAGCAGTGTAAACCTCAAGATGCATTCAGTGGAAACTGTCCTTAGCATGGGGTACAGCAATATCCATGCAGTAACAGACTTCTGGTACAAGGCTCCCAGGTGCACACCATTAGTGCCAGGTCATTCCTGATACCATGCTTGTCATCCCCTACACATGCACCAAACCAGAACAGGGGGGATGTATCCAAAGGCACCTCAGATACACGCACCCCCGGGTTGGTGGCACTGCACAAAGCATCAGAGCCTGTCCATGTGCAACACACAGTGGGTTAGACTGCCTTCAGGTTCATAGCCTGGCACACACCACACTCCCATACCTAAGAAACCCACTTGGCCTTCCTGACAAAACTGGGAATATGATGGTCTCTACACACACCATTATATGGTTGTACTGTGACTACCCAAACATACAGTGTGAGCATTATTCTAGCTGCAAGACCCCATCTGAAGGGTTCTTATCATTCATTCCCTGCATTGCTATGGAACAACTTGTTACCACTCCCACAAGTGGTGACAACATGCTGCACCTATTCATCACCAACATGTGGACTATATGCTCCAGACCAATCATGTATCCCTCGCTGGTGGGATGACACCATCTACAACCCACACTATATAGTCACATACCACATGCAGCCCCTGCACAGAACACCACAGTCATACAGTTGTCTGATGTATATTCCATGTATTCACATGAGGCAGGCTTTGGACATGGGAACTCTTGCAGTTCACAGGTACATATTTGTAGGTGGCACACACATACATCGTGTGTGCATTGACATTACTGATATAATGTATGTCATGCAATATTGGGAACAACACCTCACACACATGGACAGACTGTGTGACAAAAATACACATGGCATTTGTAGGATACAAACCCCTACCTAACTATGTTCGATCACTTGTGAGATTCGCAGTAGCAAAGTGTGCTATTTGCATTACTGGGAGGTTTGCTTTCTCCTGCTGTACTTATAGGGTGCTGACATCATCAGTGTTTAGACAGTGGAATATGCAGCATGTGTTGTGTAGTAATAGTTGCCAAAAAGGGACATTTCTCATACACATGGAATTGCACACACTACTCCCTCACACACATTCACACTTAGCACTTGCAGGATTCAAACCTCTATCTAACTATGTTATGACACTTGTGAGAGATGCATTAGTAGAGCACGCTATTTGCATTACTGGGGGGATTGCTTTCTCCTGCTATACTTATAGGGTGCTGACATCATCAGTGTTTAGACAGTGGAATATGCAGCATGTGTAGTGTAGTAATAGTTGCCAAAAGGGACATTTCTCATACACATGGAATTGCACGCACTACTCCCCCACACACTGGGCACTTGCAGGATTCAAACCCCTACCTAATGATGTTATGACACCTGTGAGAGAAGCATTAGCAGAGCGAACTATTTGCATTACTGGGGGGATTGCTTTCTCCTGCTGTACTTATAGGGTGCTGACATCATCAGTGTTTAGACAGTGGAATATGCAGCATGTGTTGTGTAGTAATAGTTGCCAAAAGGGACATTTTTCATACACATGGAATTGCACACACTACTCCGCCACACACATTCACACACACACTGGGCACTTGCAGGATTCAAACCCCTATCTAAGTATGTTATGACACTTGTGAGAGACGCATTAGCAGAGCGTGTTGTTTGCATTATTGGGGGCATTACTTTCTCCTGCTGTACTTATAGGGTGCTGACATCATCAGCGTTTAGACAGTGGAATATGCAGCATGTGTTGTGTAGTAATAGTTGCCAAAAGGGACATTTCTCATACACATGGAATTGCACACACTACTCCACCACACCCATACTGGGCACTTGTAGGATTCAAACCCCTAATTAACTATGTTATGACACTTGTGAGAGATGCATTAGTAGAGCACGCTATTTGCATTACTGGGGGGGATTGCTTTCTAATGCTGTACTTATAGGATGCTGACATCATCAGTGTTTAGACAGTGGAATATGCAGCATGTGTTGTGTAGTAATAGTTGCCAAAAGGGACACTTCTCATACACATGGAATTGCACACACTACTCCCCAACACACATTCACACACTGGGCACTTGCAGGATTTAAACCCCTACCTAACTATGTCATGAAACTTGTGAAAGACGCATTAGCAGAGCGTGCTATTTGCATTACTGGGGGGATGGCTTTCTCCTGCTGTACTTATAGGGTGCTGACATCATCAGTGTTTAGACAGTGGAATATGCAGCATGTGTTGTGAAGTAATAGTTGCAAAAAGGGACATTTCTCATACACATGGAATTGCACACACTACTCCCCCACACACATACTGAGTATTTGCAGGATTTAAACCCCTACCTAACTATGTTATGACACTTGCTAGAGACGCAGTAGCGGAGCGCGCTATTCACATTTCTGGATATAATTTCTGCTCCTGACATATGTATAGTGTGCTGACATCATTATGGATGAAGAGGTATGTACATCTGTGACTATCCATCAGTACAGGGGAGAGCATATCTATGCATTAACTTTGCACTGGCACAGTGGCCTACTGTACTTTGGAGGCAGACGCCAAATACACTGTGGATAGCCTTCTGTATTCCCTAGGGACAACAGCCAGATATTGCACTCTACGGCCATATGTTTACCTGTCAGATGCAAGTATCTGTTCTCATATACTGTTTGTGGGTATTTATTGCCATAGCCTTCCCTATCTCTATAAACAATGTGTGTACTGTGGGAGATGTTTGCATATGAGTGGGATCCAGTACTTTACTTATGTCTTTGTTGTAACTTCACTGTGTGCACTGGGCAGATGTCTGTATTGTGTGAGGTCCCTGTGTTAACACATAGAAATGCCAGATATGTGTGTGCAACTGCTGAACTGTGACATGGCCCAAGTGTGTGAGCATGCCCAGTTCGCAGTTTGTATGGCTTCTTGACTGCCACGTCTCATTTATCTAAGTGTGCGAGCATGCCCAGTGTGACCTTTCCTTATGTTGGGATCTGTGGACCACCACATTTCTGTTTGTGTGTGGACGCCATCTATATATCACATGTACAGTTGAGTGTTGGACATCAGGTTGTGCTCTTAATGCCCAACTGCTTTGTGTCTGAACCTAACAGGCATTATGCTGTGCCTGCAGGGTCACCATGGGATAGTTTGCATACAGTTGTCATCGTCCTTTCCTGCTGACCAAGCAGTTGTATTGTCGTATAGTGTACTGGTGCAGAACTTTCACTGTGGTGAACAGTATAATTGGTTTCAGTCCTGCCACTGCTTGTAATATTTATAGTGAGCACACCAGACTGGTTGAGGGCCAGTTGTGCAGATATGACCATGTTGCATTTTGTTCAGATATGGACAGCATAGTACATGATTGTCCGACATTGTTAATGTATTCCACAAATTGTGTGGACAGTGACAAACAATAGCCATGTGCCCTAGTCCATTTGTAATGCTAGTGAGAGAGTGTTTGTCCTTCAACACACATTTACTGGTGTTTGCCATGACATATGTCACAGTTAGTGTGCTGTGCCTCTGTCTACCCGTGACATACAGGTGATATCCAGGGTACACCTACCATCTCCCATCCAGTCATCATGATTCCTCTGGATGACAGTCACTGAGGGACTCCCTGGATATCCTGTAGTGGGAGTTTAGTCATGAGTGGAGTGAGATTCTGGGTTATGGATCAATTGGTACAGCATGTCCTGTTTATGTCTGTGCTGGGGTTCAGGCCTGTCAGCTGCATAGGTCACCAGCATTCAGTGTTTACATAGTGCCAAATGTCCATTGATACCAGGTTGGTCATGGCTCTATACATCAGGCACAGTTCACCTCCAGCCAGGCAGTATGGCACTGTGTGGAGCTGCAGTTTCTTTACTCAGGCGACACATGGCATCTGTTACAGCTCTGCGATCCTCCTGGTGGGGTATTTGTGTGGTCTTTCCAGTTGTTGCAGGTGTCTGCTATGGTACATCCCTGAAGGGCCATTGTACACAATTGTGAGGCTGCTGATGGATGACTGGAGAGACACATTGACCTACCCTAACCAAGCTGTGCTTACCTTCATGATTAGGTGGGTATATGGTATGTTTCTGTAACCACTATAGACACATGGTTGTCACATGCAGGATATCTATCACCTTGTGTCCCCAGGTCTCTTATTGCTCCTGATGTACTTACTGGGTTAACACCTATGTGGTAATTTCTGGCCATGTACTGTGTTTCCACAGGGGTTGACTATACACTATTCTGCATTTAGTTTGTTGACATGGCTGTAGCACAACTTGTGTGTTTCTATGTGTGCCTTTTGTAGGTTGCTTGTGTCAGCCGGAGGGTCTGATATGGTGGCCAGTTTGTAGTCCTCTGCAAACCTGTTTAGACAGAGTCCTTCCATGTTGGCCTGTACATATGTGACATATATAGCATACAAGAGAGGTCCCAGGACCATGCCTTGTGGGATGCCAGTTGTACCTGGTTTGCTGTCTGCCATGGCTACAGCATGTCTGCCAGGTCAGTTCTGTCCTTGAGTTGGTTTGCAACCCATCTACTTGCATAGGGGTTTATAGTTAGGCTGGTGAGCTTATCTGTACCGCCAACTAGGGTATTGTATGGAAGGGTTTAGCAAGGTCCAGATAGGCTGTGTGATCAACATTCCCCACATCAATGGGCTTGGTGCATGTTTCACGAGTCAGACATGTGTAAGGGGCAGGATCTGCCCTATGACAGCCACACTGGGTAGGGTCCAATGTCTGTACGTACCCAATCTCGTTATTCATGGGATCCATGATCATCCTCTCCATTACTTTGCCAACCTAGATAGTCAGGGTTGAGGGGTGATAGTTTGCAGTATCCATTCAGGCACCCCCTTTGTGGTGTGGGACCACTGTTGCTGTACACTGCTCTTTGAGTACATATCCTGTGATAGGACTGATAGTGCGCAGTAATGCTATTTGCTGTTCCATTCTTCTTACAGTACTTGTTGGACACAACCCAGGACACCATCTGGTACCATTGATGCTGTGTGCTGTGCTTTGTGGATGCTGGCTGTTACCTCAGCATCTGCAATGTCAGGGGGCCAGCACTCTCCTGGGATAGATATTTGACAGTTAGGTGCTGGTGGGGAGGTTGGAAGGAATCTGTTTGGTAGGCTGTTGGCAATGTGTGTGGGTTTGGTGTATTGTTTGTGATATTAGAATGCTGCAGAGCATATCTGTGGATTATCATCATGGTTCCTGCCATCAGGTAGGACAGCTGTGTGATAATCTTTTGTGTCCTGCACAATTTGTATCATCATAGGTTCATAGGTTCATACTAGGCTATCTGCCCTGGCCTTGTTTGAGCATGGACAGACTGTGTGTGGGTCTCAACACCCCTTGCAATGTGCATATTATGCCCACGTAGGGTTTACTTTCCTAGATGTGACACAGGGATGGCCCCCAGTGTACACCTACTATCTCCCATGCACTTCACCGGATTTCTCTTGTTGAATTTCTGTGTGGAGTTCAGCCTATCATGGACTGGGATTCTGTTCCAGAGTGTCAGGAGCCTCTGGGTTATGGATCTGTCCCTCCAGCACATCCTATTAATCTATGTGTGGAGGTTCAGATATCTCACTGTGGTGTGTCTGCTGGATTTGGGGTTTCTGCAGTGGAGCATGTCCATTCATTCTGGATTGGACATGGCCTTGTACATCAGGCACACATCACCTCTGACTGTGCAGCATGCTTCTGAATTGGGCTGTGGTTTCTTCAGCCAGGCTGCAGATGTCCAATGTTTGGACCCTTTATCCTGTTGGTGGGGTACATTTGGGGTCTTTCTGACTGCTGCATGTGTAAGGTATGGTACATCCGAACTGGCGCATTGTTGTCACGTATGGGCCTGATAAGGGAAGAGTATGGGGGCACAGTGACCTCTGTAGCTCTACATGTGCATCCTTTCATATTAAGGTGGGCAAAATAGCAGGTCTTCCTGGCCACCTTGGCAATGTGAGTGTCACATGACAGGTTACCATCCACTTGTGTCCCTAGGTCCATGATTACTTCTTCCATACATAATGGATTGCCACCTATGTCATACTTTGTGTGTGCCTTGTTTGGTATTTGTTGAGACATTCATACTCTGAAGTGTCTTCAGGAAGGCTGGCTGGGGTACCTAGGTTTGTGTGTGGTCTGTAGCAGGCTTCAAACAGGTACACAGTTTGAGACAGTGTTACTTGCCCGTGGATAGTCCATGCTGCTTCTTGCTGTGGTACCAACCTGGGGGTGTGGTTATCCTTGATAATTACTGGTAGCCACACTCCTATTGTCATGTGTTCCATGTTTTGGAGCTGTAGAGCATGGTATGAGGCATAACCTGGTAGTATTAGGGTGCTCTTCTGGGCCTTGTCCAGGTTTCTGTTACAGAACACATATTACCATTCTCCATGCTGTGGTGGGTTTGGTCTGCATGCACCTTGCAGGTTAGACTTCTGGCGTTGGGTAGCATTACGTCCAGGTTATTATCCCTTGTGCTACCTATGGTGGTGGGTTTGTGTTTCCAGACTTACCTATTCCAGGCACAGTGGGGGTGGCAACAGCCTTTGCCAGTATCTACACAGCCAGGTAAACTGGATGCGTGCCATCCCAAGCAGGTGGGGCATCATGTCTTGCTTGGCATGTCAGCCCAGGCTGTCAGCCATGTGTTACCCCTTGCTATCAGCAATATCTCAGCCAATTATTGTACTTGATCTTGTTGTCTTCATAGTGTGGCATCATGCTTGGTGACGGTGAGATGTTAGGTTGGGTCTTCATGTTTGCATATACTAGATGGTGTTACATTGCTTAACAGATGGCAATCATGCCTCAGGTGGTGCTGCAGGGCTGCCTCTGTCGGATGCACATACTACACTCCCTGTACATGTTTGAGAGCAGGTTGTGTCATGTTAGGCATCCCTGTTACTATATGAGTGAGTCAGAGAGGGGTCTCATTCCCAGGGTTCCTACTGAGCCAGTGTATGTGCTATGCATTGCCTCTTTGCCAAGGCCAGGGCATACTGGGCATACCTCCTTCTGCCTACTGGGGCAGGCTCAGGTTGTTCCTCCTCTGAGTCATGCTCTGCCTGTGATGGCCTTGGCAATGGTGGGGGGGCTGTTTGTCCCGGCCCTATGCTGGTCCTGCTGCAGCTGTTTTCACAGAATCATATTATGTAGCATAGCACACACCATGACAATTTGGGTACATGTAGTTGGTGAGTACTGCAAGGCTCCACCAGATGTGTCCAGGCACCTGAACCATGACTTGAGCAGCCCAAATACACGCTCTATTACGTTTTGTGTTTGTGCGTGTGCCTCATTATGGCATTCCTGTTCAGGTGTGTGTGCGTTTCTGATGGGTGTCATCAGCCACGGCTACAGTGCATATCCAGCATCCCCCACTAGGTGACCATGTGGGCTGTCCCCATTGGCAAATGTTTGGTACAGCTGCATCAAATGCCAGATATGGGAATCATGGTAGCTCCCAGGGCAGCCAGCACACACATTCATTATTATGCCCTGGGCATCACACATGACCTGGCAGTTGATGGAGGGAAAGCCCTTGCGGTTAATGTAGGCCCTACCCCACTCACCGGCTGGTGCTTTGGTGCGTATGTGCATGCAGTCTATTGCACCCACTACCTCAGGGTATTTCACTATTTGCTGGAAGAGACTCATATTGCTGGCCAATACCTCACGGCATTGGGGAAATATACATGCTCACCGACATGTGCTGACATGGCATCCAGGAACTGGTGCAGTACCCTGGAGGCTGATGCCTGTGATATCCCCATTATATCACCAGTTGGTCTCTGGAAGGTACCTGTTGCTAGCATTCTTAGGCCAACACATACCTTGGTTTCCACTGGGATGGTTTCCCCTCTGTTGGTTCTGTGTGTGAGGCGTGGCCTGCACAGCTCAACAATTTGCTGCAGGAGATCTCTGTCCACTCTATAGCACTCCACTATCTCCAGCTCATGTAACCCCTTGTAGGTGACCCTGGGCCTGTACACTCTTCTCCTTCTCCTCACTGTGGGTTGTCTGGCAGCATTTCCATTATCACCACCCTCAGCAAGTCTCCTATGTCTCCTTATGACAGCTATGGCAGCCCCTAGCATGTTTGGTCTGAGTGCAGCTTTTTCAGTTTTCACTTCTACTAGCTTACTCCTGTCTTGCAGTGTCTCTTGAGAGAAACATACTGCAATGCTGTTTGCAGTGTTTTAAGTGCTGGGCTGGGCTTGTATTCTGCCTGTGTAATTGCCTGCTTCTAATTGTTTTCACCTGCTACCTCTACAAGTATTCCCTGCTAGTTTCCTACTATTTCTTCTGCTTCCTTATCCTCTCTGTTTCCTCAGGGGGGAGCAGCACGCATACCAGCGAAAACACGCTCACAGTGGCTACCATGCATGCACACATGCTTACACGGACCAGAATCTGCTTATTCAGATTACAACACGCGCACACCAGCGCAAACAGGTCTACAGATCTTTAAACAGGCTCCTACATGCTTACTCTGCCTTACACACGCGCACTCTGTCTTACTCGCGGCTCCCAGCACACACACGCGCGCATGCACGTACAGCAAGAAACTTTGCTGTTGGCCACAGTGTACACCTTCCATTTCTTGACTTTCCCATGCTTATCTGTTGACAGTCCTCTTTTTATGCTAAGTGATTGACATCTTTCACATACCACTTTGCTCCAATGAGCTTGATTTCTTCTTGCCATTCCCCCCTGTGATGTCACCTATCTCCTACTCTGTTACTCCCCCTTATCTAACTCTTACACTACACAGAATCTGCTCATTTGCTATGTGACAGTGTGATTCACTATCCTACCACTCATTTACATAGGATTGCCTACTAATGCTTAGTTACATGTCTTACACTCAGCTTCCCCCTTTAGCAACCACTAGACGGTGGCCATATTGTTTTTGGTCTGCTAGTCCCTGCATTGCAAATCCATGCATTACATAAAACCCACATTTGTGGGTTTCAAAACTTTATTTTTCTGTTTTATATAGCACAGCCCATTTGCGCAGGGCTGCGCTGCGTTTAAACATCGCTGATCGCTGAAAAAAAATATTTTATTTCATGTTTGCATTGGGTTACCATGTCAATGGCCACATATTTGGCCTTTGGCATGCTGACTGCAACATTTGCACACTTTATTTGGAGCTGTCATAGCTCCGTTGTGTTATTTGCAGTAACGTACTCAGTTGTCAACTGAGTACATTTCTGCACCTAACACAACTCTTACACAGGCTGGTTTCAGCTTCGTGGATCGCTAATTTACCTCATTTGCATGCCTTTCGGCTGCAAGTGGGGTGATTAGCATATCCACGCCCTGCCCATGTAAGAGTCGTTTTAGCTGTCTCTTACATCGGATTTCGGGTTGTTCCTGGATCGCGATGGCTGCATGGAGGCTTACATGACTCTTAGACTCCGTGCAAGCCATCGTGAATCTTGCCCAATATCACCACTGTTGTGCATCTCATATATGAAGGTTTGGTTTATTTGATTTTATTACCACCATATATACTATGTTATTTCTGTCTTGCCCTGGTATGGCAATATTAAATAAATTATAAAGTATGATAAATCTCTGATAAATATGGCAAATGAATGGTAATATCTCCAACCTTGACTCTCAACTATAACGTAGTAGGTGTGCTTATGGTGCTTGTACCCTGAGATTCATCACACTTGCCCTTTGTAGCAACTGACTCACAGTGGAAACACAGTAATACAGACCCTAATGACATGTTGCACATTTCATAATTTACATCTAACACCACATAATATAACCACCGTTGCACATCCTAATATGCATCTTAGTGACATAAGATTCATTTTGTTCCTACCTGTCATGATGATGCATTCTGTTGTGATATAAATAAAGTCTGACGGAAAAACACTAGTCAAATAAATAAGGCTACTGCTATGGGGAAGCAAACAGCAATGAATCTGCCTTGCCTTTGAGATTTTTTTTTTAAATAGGACTTCCAAGTAGAAGTTAGAAGTAACAACAGTGGCAGCAAATAATTTTAACCTTAGACACATATGAGTGCACATGTTCAGTTAAGATGACACACAGCTCTGTTTCCTAGGTAACATTAAATCTTGCACTTTAAAGATATAGGAACCTAATCGGATTCACTAGATGTCAAAGCACTCAATGTGAATTTAAATGTACTTTGGGTTAGCAGAAGTGTTAATTACTTTTCTGCTTATAATATATGCAGAGCTAAGAGTTAAATTAACCTAAGAGACAGACTATTACAATTTTTTATAAGCATAATATTAAATTCTTGTTGAAAAGAGTCAATAAAAATTACACTGAAAACTAGACAGTCATATTAATATACTTTATTATATAATAAATATATTAGTTACAAAACTTACTATACTTCTGATGCTGTCTCTGTAGTAAGGATGAAAGCACTAAAATGTGGATGATGTTTTTAACTTTAATTTTTTACTTTAAATGCCTCCTGCAATGTGTATTGAGGTTTGTGGATGATTTACTGGTTGGCTTGCTGTTCACATGCATAAGACTCCATGTTGCCTTTTCTTAACATTGTCAGCCTATAGAATAACTTGGGTTGTCCAAGTATTTCTATGGCATTATGGGCATTGCTCATAGGTTCATAGGTTCATAGGTAGGTACTAGGCTATTGGCCCTAGGGCCTATACAAGCCTAGCCAAAAAGCTACCCTGGCTTTCGCCACCCAAGAAAATTATTTTTTTGTGCCCCTGTCAAGCAGAACCATAGAAGTGATCCCCAGGGTGAATTTCCTATTACCCATCCAATCATCAAGATTTTTCTTGAAGAGTGTTAATGAGGAGCTCTGTTTGACATAGATAGGTAGTCTGTTCCAGAGTATGGGAAGTCTCTGGGACAGGAATCTATCCCTCCAGCATGTTCTGTTTATTGTGGTGACAAGGTTTAGGTCCCTAGAGCGTGTAGCTCAGAGGGATTGGGATTTCTTTAAGTGGAGAATGTCCAACAGCTCTGGGTTTGACATAGCTTTGTATGTTAGGCAGAGATCACCTCTGAGTAGGCGATATGCGAAGGAGTAACGCTGGAGTTTTTTGAGACAGTCTGCGTAAGGCATCTGTTTGAGGCCAGTAATCCTCTTTGTGAGGTATTTTTGCGGCCTTTCCAGTTATTGTAGATGTCTTGTGAGATACATACCAAAAGGGGCATTGTACTCTATAATGGGTCTAATGAATGATGAGTAGCGGGGAGTAATGACCACTTTTTTTCTGGATGAGAAACCTTTTGTGATGAGGTGTGCCATGTAGAAGGATTTCCTGACCACTGTGGCAATGTGATTATCAAAGGAGAGACTACTGTCCCCCTGTGTCCCAAGGTCTCTTATCACACTTTCGGTATTAAGTAGACTACCGCCTATGTGGTAGTTCATGGGTACAGAGTTTTTACCAAAGCGGATGACAATGCACTTTTTGGCATTGAGCATGAGACCATGTCTTTCACACCAGGCATCTGTCTCAGTGAGGCCCTTATGTAGGATGTCCACATCATTAGGAGTTTCAATTATGGCTCCTAGTTTGCAGTCATCTGCAAATTTAGTTAGCCAAAGACCTTCTGTGTTAGCTTGTACTTCAGAAAAGTAGATACCAAACAGGAGAGGACCCAGGACTGAACCCTGTGGCACTCCACTTGCCACTGGTCTGAAGTCTGATTTGGAGTCTGCTACTTTCACGGTGTGGGTTCTGTCAGTAAGCCAGTTGGCAACCCAACTTGTGACATAGGGATTTATACCTAGTTTAGTGAGTTTATCTATAATTCCATAGTGGGGGATGGTGTTGAACGCCTTGGCGAGATCTAGATAGGCTGTGTGAACCACCTTACCCTCATCTATCGCTTTGGTGTCTACTTCAAAGAAGTCTATCAGGTTTAGGAGACATGATCTGCCTTTTACAAACCCAAACTGTGTGGAGTCCAGAGTTTGGAGATCTCAAATGTCTTTGTTTATGAGTTCCATGATGATACGTTCCATGGCCTTGCAGACAAGGCTCATCAGGCTAATGGGGCGGTAGTTCCCGGGGTCTGTTTTGGCCCCCCTCTTTGTGGAGTGAGATAACTGTCATGGTGCGCCATTCAATGGGCACAAAGCCTGAGGTGAGGCTATGATTGAACATGGTACTTATGTGGGGTGCCAGATCATTCTGTAGTTCATGTAGAAGGCAGCCTGGGATGTTGTCAGGTCCCATGGATGCTGTGTTCTTGGCTTTGGATAGTGAGATTTTTACCTGTGCAGCCGTGATTACAGGAACTTTGCATTCTTCCGGTATAAAGATGGGCCCTTTAGGGGGTGAGAGGGGGGTAAAGTTAGCACTGAACCTATCTGCCAGGATGTTGGCAATACCAGTTGGTTCTGTATATTTAGTGTCATTGTGCTGTAACTCAGAGCAGATCTGAGTGTTGCCATTGAGATTTTTGGCATAGCTATAGAATGCTTTGTGGTTGTCTTTAGAATCAGTGGCAATTTTGTTTTCATAACTAGCTTTGGAGGATTTTATGAGGGATCTCAGCTTCGTACTGAGGCTGACCAGAGAATTCCTCCAATTGTGGGATTTTACTCTTTTTTGCAACAGTTTCTTTCTTCTGTTGTAGAGTTTACTTATGGCAGAAGACCACCAGATTGGCTTCCTTTTTTTTGGAGGATAGCATCTTGTTTCTGTTAGGGATAGAATGATCCATGCACTCGTGTAAGTGCTTATAAAGTGCATTTGTGTAGGATTTAGCAGTCGTACCTCTATTGTCCATCTGCACAGGTGTAATGAAGTTTGCCACTTCAGTCTTAAGAAGCATGAAGTTGGCTTTGGAGAAATATTTTACTGTTGTTTTCCTAATGGGGGGTGGGAGCGGGATGTGGATGTCTAGGGTGATTCGCTTGTGGTCAGATCTGACCAACGAGGAGCTGACCTCTGGTGTGGAACACCGGTCACCCATGTTGGTGATGACCAGGTCTAGGATATTCCTGCCCCTGGTGGGGGTGTGGATAAGTTGATCAAAGGCATTGGAATTGATGATTTCCAGAAAACGTTGAGCAAAAGAGTTGGTACATGAGTAGTTTTCCCAGTTAATGGTAGGCTAGTTGAAATCACCCATTATTCGAGTGTTAGGTTGTACCTTAATATTTTCCAGTGTATCAAGAAAAGAGGAGTGGGAATCCTGGGGCATGGTGGGGGGTCTGTTGCAAGCTACAACCTGGATTGCGGTTTTGCCCAGAGTTGGTTGAACTTGGATAATCTTGGATGCATTATGCTGAGAAACTAGCTTGGAGGTGCAGATATCCTTAATGAATATGGACACGCCTCCACCTTTAGTGTTTCGGTCCGGGTTTGGTGGCCGAAAGGTGTGGTATGATTTATAGCCTGGTAATGCATTGGTGCTCTCTGGAGCTTTGAACAAGGTCTCTGTCACTGCACAGATGTCAATGTTCTCCATTTTAAGGAGTGCCTTGAGTGAGTGCATTTTGAGGTTTAGACTTCTAGCATTTTGTAGCATTACCCTCAGATTTTGCTTGTTTGTACCTGTTATGGTGGTGAATTTGTCATTTGAACCTTGCCTAAAAAAGGCACTATAGGGGTGGCAAGAGCCTTTGCCAGTATCTGGAATCCCAAGGGCGACAGGTGCAGGCCATCACTGGCAAAGCAGCGTGGTCTGTCGATCATGTCATCCCAGGCAGACAGATACTGGATTCCCTTAGAATGACACCAGAAGCTTAGCCATTTGTTAAAGTCAATCATTTTGTCCTTGTACTGTGGTGTCATTCTGGGTGGTGGCAGGATGCTATGCAGGGCTAGGGTTACACCGGCCTGGGCTACAAGATCAGAGAGCTCCTACATGTCTCTTTTCATGTAGTCCAGGGAGGTACATCTCAGGTCATTCACACCAACATGGACAATGACAGAGTCATATTTGTATTTGTTGTGGAGTGACCTGAGTGCGTGCATTATGTGGTGGTTCCTGGCACCTGACAGGCAGCTGACAGTAACTTTTTCCTTGTTTAGCCTTGTGAGTGGAACATCAGTTTGCCTGACTATAGAGTTAACTATGACTAGAGTGTTGGGTATGTTATGCCTTATGGGCTGTAGTTGAGTGGTACACTGAGTATGTGGGCTATGTGTCATTTGGGTTGTGTTGGGGGGGTGGAGGTTGCTTGCATTTTTGCTTTGGAGGTCACTGTTGTTTGGGCAGATTTGTACTGAGAGCCTCTGTGAATGTAGGTGTGTGTTTTGTGCTTCTGTGTGTGTGTTTTGGTGGTGTAGGTTTTGAGGGACTATGTGATGAGTGTGGTGCGGTGCAAGTGCTTACCTTCTCCTCTTGACTGTCTAGGCCAGTCTTTGGTGAAGAGAGCTTTGCTTTCAGTTTGGCTATATAAGTGCATCTCTCACAGGTTGTAGTGTTGGGTGGTAGGAGGAGAGGGTTGTCTGTGTACATGATGCAATTGCTGCATTGTCCCAAGATGCCTAGATTCATTTAGGTAGACAGGAGAAAACACCAGGAGCTAACCTTTAGACATGTCTGCATAGGTGCTTATATATTAAGTACTAAAAACTGTTTTCCTCTAGACAAGTGAGGAAACTTGAGTGCTGTAGTAATTTGTAACTTATTTAGTGCTTACGATGAGTTCTGAACAAGTGCTGAGATCAAAGAAACAGATGAGTGCTAAAACTAAAAAGCTGGCTAGTTGCAAGGGAAATTATGAAGAACAGACTTTATTGCGCCAGGAACAGTTTAACCCCAGTTAAGTGGGGGGGGGACTTAGGAACTCACAAACAGTCCTGGACACAGCAAATCCTATCTGACCTGCCACAGGAAAGGGGGGAAGCAAGCTTAGAATTATTTTTCCAGTAAAGTGGAAGTGGAGAAAGCTGGAACAGAAGTTAATTCAACGTTAAGAATCTGAGTGGGTTGGCCTTCCCAAATGTTCTCTATTAGATTGAGTGAACTAATGACACTAGACTGGGAGGAGTGTCACAGATCAAATATACAGTATGGGTGGGCAACTGCAAAGCCACCAAGTATAAGAAAACACAACACTAGGGAGGGTGGGTAGGAAAAATTACAGTTCCCAATTACAGTTCCTAGGTGTAGCCACTAAATGAAAGTTTTAAACAGATCAAGGAGCAGACTCGAGAATGCTTTTAACTGTAAACAGACAAAAATGCACAGAAAAGCTTGGAAAGAGCACTCACAAACAGAAAATACAACTCTCAGTATGAAAAATCAGTTTACAGTTAAGTAATGTTAAAATAGTATAAAACAGTACATAAATGCAAGGAAACAATAAAAAAAGCTTTATAAAAGTGCAGAAATGTAGTAGATCAACTGTATAGCACAATTATAAGCATAAGTGCAGTTCAGTGAAATAAGTGTAAGAAATAACTTATCCTTCTCTTGAAATCTTAAGGAATTTCCATTTTTCAATGCAATTCAGAGCCTGACAATACAAGCAGAACCTTTATAAGACACAGGGTTTATATAGCAGTAAGAATGGAAGAGTTGGAATATCAGATTACTACTCAGCCCCTGCTATTACCCAATCACTCGTACTACAGAAGGTCAGGGGGCCTTATTACTCTCAATAATAATGAAGACAATCAGCAAAAATGGCTACCAGAAACACAGGAAACTCAAACAAAACTACCAGCCTAGACAACAGGCCTCTACCAAGACTATGCCACCTGAGCAGAACACAGAAACCTCACTTTAAAAGCATAGAAAGAACACCCACAAAGAGAAGATACAAGTCTCAGTATGAAAAAGCAGTTTGCAATTTAGTAATTTAAATAAAAAATGCAATTATAGTAATGCACACTATTACAGTTCCTAGCTGTAGCCACTAAATGAAAGTTTTAAACAGATCAAGGAGCAGACTTGAGAATGCTTTTAACTGTAAACAGACAAAAATGCACAGAAAAGCTCAGATAGAACACTCACAAACAGAAAATACAACTCTCAGTATGAAAAAGCAGTTTACAGTTAAGTAATGTTAAAACAGTATAAAATGGTACATAAATGCAGTGAAACAATAAAAAAATCTTTATAACAGTGCAAAAACGTAGTAGATCAACTGTATAGCACAATTATAAGCATTTCAGAAGTGCAGTTCAGTGAATTGCTGGTGTCTGCTTCAAACTCTGCTGCTATCCAAAGTGCATTAGGTGAACCTGAGGCCACATTTATGACTCGCAGGGCGCTGGTTATATCAATAAGTTGCCTTGCACATTCATGTATTAACTGTAGTTCATAGAGATAAGCATAAAAGGGCCTAATTTGTGTACAAAATGTATAACTGAATACTGTAAAACTGTCATTTTTAAATGGAAGTTCATTATAACAGCATTAGAAATGCATAGTGATTATTAAGAAAATAATTTATTTTTGTGTCATTTTGTGATTTTATATATATGCATAATAGAAATGCAGTGATTTAATTGTGAAGTATTGAAGTATCAAGGATGTTTTGCTGGCTCAACATACATGTTTCCTTGTTAGGAGATTTTTTTTTCCCTCAGTTTATTGAAAATATCAACAAAACATTAACATATGATAGACATATTATAAAACAAATATACATAACTAAAAGAATAGTAATAAACAACTAAAATAAATATTTACAATGGTGTCTACTACAAAATAAAGCTTTTGAAAAAGAAAAAGAAATGTAATGAGTAGTTGTTAGTTAATTACTAAAGTATACAGCGATGAGCAAAGCAGCACACTTCAAAACAAAGCACAAATCCAAAAAGAAATGATGGCAGAATAGCGCAAAAAGAAGTTTAATCCACGAAGTAAAATCCACAGGATAAAATCCAATAAAACACACGAAAACAAACTGTAATTAAGCTGTTATATAACCACAAGTGAGCGCTTTCATCTCCAAAGGGAGATTTCTTCAGACTAATGGTTACAACACACTGCTTCATTTAAATACTCTTAGCAATTAATAAGCTGCTTCAATTAAGCAATCCAATTAAAAGTTATCAGTTTAAAATGTGTTTGAACTACAATATTCTTAAACTATTCTGTATACCTGAAAACGAACCTAATGTTTAAAACCTTTCCTTTTTAAATACATAATGAATTCCTCTCTATTATTTAACCCTGGTGGAAAACACGCATTTAATCTCACTTGCCAGCAGTATTCAAGCCACCCCAATTCTTCTTCAATATTTATCTTTGTAACATTTGGATGGATAAAATCTATAACTAAACATTTGAAATTAGTCTTACATTTGCTTTCTAAATAATGTTTTGCCAAAGCATTTTTGACATCTCCTTTTCCTATGGCATATTGATGTTCATAAATTCTTTTATACAATTCCCTTCCTGTTCTACCTACAAAAAATGAGTTACAATCTACACATATTATTAAATAGACAACATTTTTAGACTTAAAGTAAATCTGCCTGGAACATATATCTTAGTTTTGCCCACAAAAATCTCATGCCTATCTGTATATAAATAAATACAATAATTACAATTAAAACATTTATACATTCCTTTTCTTTCTTCTACTACTCTAATTTTATTTAAATTTCCTTGAAAAAAATCTTTAAAATGTTTTGCTTTTTTTTTTGCACAAACTTAGGTTTGTCGCCTAACTTCTGTAATAGATTAATATTGGTTTTAAAAATTCCCCAATTTTTTCTTACTATATTTTTGATGACATAAGAATCAGTACTATTTTGTACTGCCAAAGCAGTGGTAGAATCTGCTGAAGATGTTCTATTCAACTTCTTTTTCTCATTTTTATTTCTATTTACAATTTCTTCTGTCATAACTTCCTTAATAATTTCTTGGGGATAACCTCTATTTAACATCCTTTCACAGAAGTTATCAGCTTCTAAATGAAAAATTTCATTATCATCTGCTAAATTACTTATTCTCTTTATTTGTCCTTTGACAATATTCTGTTTAGTTTTTTTTGGATGTAAACTTGAATAATGTAAATACATATTATTTGGAAATTCTTTTTTATATATTTTTGACACTAATTTTCCATCTTTTTTATATATAGTGAGATCTAAAAAAATAATATTTTCAGTATTGATATTATATGAAAACTTAATGTAAGAACAGACATTGTCAATGTATTTCAAAAACAAATTTAATTCTTCGACCGTCCCACTCCAAATAATCAGAATATCGTCAATAAATCTTGATGATATTTTTCACAAACCTACTTTCTAATATATTTGCTGTTTTCCCAGCCTTGCATGAATAACTTGGCATAGCTAGGTGCTAAGGCCACACCCATAGCTACCCCATTGACTTGGACAAACAATTCATCATAAAATTATAAATAATTATAACTTAATACTAAATCAATCATTTCCATTAGCAGACTAATAGTATATATAGACAATTCTCTTGATTTCAATAGTTCCATTCTAACCATCTCCATACCTTCCTTATTAGGAATCATAGTATAGAGAGAATTTATATCTAATGTTACAAGTATATCAGATTCTGAGACCTTAATATTGTTAGGTTTTGCCATGCAGTCATAACTGTCCTTTATATAAATAACTCCCTTCGGAACTACTTTCTGTAAATGTTTATCTACAAAAATAGACATCCCTTCTAATTTACTATTTTTGCTAGCAACTATTGGTCTTAAAGGTGGAGAATCTAGGTTTTTATGGGTTTTTGCTATTCCAAAGATCCTACTGATCAACGTGTTATTATTAGTTATGTTCTTTTTCATTTTTTCATTGATTCTACCTCCATAGAACCATTCTACTATACATGATTCTATAAGTGAAAACCCTTTCTTAATTTCAGACATATTTACTGACTTATAAAAATTAGAGTCTGATAACATTTCTTTCATCTTTCCTTCATAATCTTTCCTATCCATTAAAACCATTGCTCCCCCTTTATCAGCTTTTAAGACAAGTATATTCTCGTCTTTAAGTAGGACATCTAAACATTTTTTCTCTTTTTTTGTTAGATTATAGTATTTGTATTTTGTATCTTCTTCTAACATTTCTAACATCTGTAGTTCACATATATTAAGAAACATTTCCAATTCTTTACATAAAGGTGGATTATAACAACTAGGTTTATAGAAGTCACAATTATTAGGTTTCTGACTTCCTAACAATACTTTGAGATTTCATTTTCTCACATAGCCTCTTAATTCATTAATCATGATAAGTTTGTTGGCCCTTTGTGCTGGGGCAAAATTCCATCCCTTACTTAGTACACAGCAATCATCATAAGAAATCTTTTTACTACACAAATTGATAATTTTAAAGTTAACACTTTTTAAGTCTTCCATTGCTTCCACTGGTAATTCCAATTCTTCTTTGGATATTTGTTGCCCCCCCCCCCCCAGTTTTTTTGTGGCTGTTGTTTACTATGATAGTTTTTATCAGTATAACCGCCTGCTGTGACTTGGGCCCAAGTTCTTTTTTGATTGCCCATTCTCTGATATACTTCGATAATCTGTTTGCTGTCTTCCTTAGTCGATACTTTAGACACTGTTTCTTGGTTACTCATTTTAGTTCTACTCATGTCTTTAATTTTAGGCCTTACTGCTGGTTCACTTGAATTTTGTTTACTTCCCCCAAGGGAATATGGTGGATTTCAGCCACAGTTACTACATTATTTTTATTGCCAAGCCTTTCAGACCTTCTTACTGTACTTATTTCATCTACATTAACCAAATTTATCTCTTGCTGTTTTGGGACATTATTGTTGACACTTGTTTCCAATCAAAGTCCATAAGCTGTGGCTATTCCATTCACATATTCATTTCTGTCCCTTTGAAATTTTTTTGTTTTTTTTTGACATAGTTCATCATTTAACTTGAGTAATTTCTCCTGTATAAGCACCAATTTGCTATTGAAACTGTCGCTGGATGTGTTATTTTTAAGAATATCATAATTAGTCTTTACATTCCTGGTTAGTTCTTCCAGTTTGGTTAAATTTACTTCATGTAGCAGTTCCATATATTATAGGTTCATAGGTTCATACTAGGCTATCTGCCCTAGGGCATTTATAAGCCTAGCCAGAATGTGTTTGGCTTTCGCCACCCATTTTAAATTTATTTTGCTATGCCCTTTTTCGAGGTTAGTATACTGTGCCTCTGTCTAACAGTGACACAGAAGTGATACCCGGGGTAAACCTACGATCTCCCATCCACTCATCAAGATTCCTCTTGAAGAGAGTCAATGAGGGACTCTGCCTAACCTGGACTGGGATTTTATTCCAGAGTGAAGGGAGCCTCTGGGTTGTGAATCTATCCCTCCAGCATGTCCTATTTATTTCAGTGCTGAGGTTCAAGTCTCTTGAGCGCGTAGCTCGATGGGATTTGGATTTTCTGAGGTGCAGCATGTCCATTAATTCCGGTTTGGACATGGCTTTATACGTCAGGCACAGATCGCCTCTGAACAGGCGGTATGCCACTGAGTAGAGCTGGAGTTTCTTTAACCGGGCAGCATATGGCATCTGTTTGAGCCCTTTGATCCTCTTGGTGAGGTACTTTTGGGGTCTTTCCAGTTGCTGCAGGTGTCTGGTAAGGTACATCCCAAAAGGGGCATTGTACTTAATTATGGGCCTGATGAGGGATGAGCAAAGAGGCACAATGACCTCCCCTGATCTAGATGTGAATCCCTTCATGATTAGGTGGGCTATATAAAATGTTTTTCTAACCACTTTGGCCACGTGGTTGTCAAATGAGAGATTGCTATCAACTTGCGTCCCCAGGTCCCTAATTACTTCTTCTGCACTTAATGGATTACCACCTATGTGGTAATTTGTGGGCACTTTGTTTTTGCCAAAAGGGATGACTATACACTTTTTGGCATTTAGCTTGAGGCCATGGCTCTGGCACCAGTTGTCTGTTTCTATGAGGCCCTTTTGGAGGATGCTTGTGTCGGCTGGAGAGTCGATTATGGCACCCAGTTTGCAGTCATCTGCGAACTTGGTCAGCCACAGTCCTTCCATGTTGGCCTGTACCTCCGAGGAATATATACCGAACAAGAGAGGTCCCAGGAATGAGTCTTGTGGGTCACCACTTGTAACTGGTTTGGAGTCTGACATGGCTCCAGCAATTCTAACCATGTGGGTTCTGTCCTTGAGCCAGTTTGCAATCCATCTAGTGACATAGGGGTTTATATTTAAGCTGGTGAGCTTATCTATAATGCCTGAGTGGGGTACTGTATCTAAGGCTTTTGCGAGGTCCAGGTAGGCTGTGTGGACAACCTTCCCCTCGTCAATGGCCTTGGTGACTGTTTCAAAGAAATCAACCAGGTTTAAGAGGCAGGATCTGCCCTTAACAAAGCCGAACTGGGTAGGATCCAGTGTTTGTAGGTCCCCAATATCTTTATTTATGAGGTCCATGATGATCCTTTCCATAGCTTTGCAGACCAAGCTAGTCAGGCTTATGGGGCGATAGTTTCCAGGATCCATTGAGGCACCACCTTTATGGACAGGGATCACTGTTGCTGTACGCCACTCTTTGGGCACATATCCTGTAGTAAGGCTAAGATTGAACAGTAGTTTTATGTTTGGGTTTAGCTCTTCTTGGAGTTCATGTAGGACACAGCCCGGGACACCATCTGGTCCCATTGATGCTGTGTTTTTTGCTTTGGAGAGGGCGGCTCTTACCTGAGCATCTGAGATGTCAGGGGGGCAGCACTCTGCTGGGATAGATATTTGCCCTTTTGGTGGGGGGGGGGAGTTTGTGCTGAACCTGTCAGCTAGGATGTTGGCAATGTCTGTGGGTTCGGTATATTTTTTGTCATTTTGGACTAATTCTGAGCATATCTGGGAATTACTACCCAGGTTCCTAACATAACTAAAGAAAGCCTTGTAATTATCCTTAGTGTCCTGTGCAATTTTTCTCTCGAAGCTGGCCTTAGACAATTTTATGTGTGCCCGTAGTTTTTTGCTAATACTGATCAGTGATGCCTTCCCTTTTTGGGATTTTGCTCTATCATTTAGTAGCTTCCTCCTTCTATTGTATAGTTTGTTTATGGCTGGGGTCCACCAGACAGGACGTCTGCCTTTGGAGGATTGGGTCTTGGTTTTATTTGGGATTGCATGAACCATGCATTCCTGAAGGTGTTCATAGAATGCGTTTATAAAGGATTCTGTGGTCTGGGCCGTATTTTCCACAGGCCCGGGGGCTTTGAAGGATTCCACCTCAGTTTTGAGGAGTGTGAAATTTGCTTTAGAGAAGTTTTTCACTGTGGTTTTCTGGGCAGGGGGTGGGGTCGGGATGTGAATATCCAGTGAGATTAGTTTATGTTCTGATCTTACCAGTGAGGGATACACTTCTGGTCTGGAGCATAGAGTCCCCATGTTGGTGATGATCAGGTCCAGTATGTTTTCCCCTCTTGTGGGAGTGGTAACAAGTTGTTCCATAGCATTTTAGTTTATAAATTCTAGGAACCTTTGGGTAGGGTGTTGGAGCTAGAGTAATGCTCCCAGTCTATGTTTGGGTAGTTGAAGTTGCCCAATATAATGGTGTTTGGAGAGACCTTCATATTTTCCAGTGTTCTCAGGAAGGCCGTGTGGGGTTCCTGGGTTTCGGAGGGTGGGCTGTAGCAGGCTAAAAACTGGAAGGCAGTTTTACCCACTGTTAGTTGCACATGGATGGTCTCTGATGCTTCGTGCTTTGCCACCAACCTGGAGGTGTGGGTATCTTTGATGAATATCGATACTCTCACTCCTTTTGTGGTTCGGTCCAAGTTTTGGGGCCGAAAAGCATGGTATGAGGTATAACCTGGTAGTGCTGGTGTGCCTCGGGAGCCCTGAACCAGGTTTCTGTTACTGCACAGATATCGATGTTCTCCATGCTAAGGAGAGTTTCGAGTGCGTGCATCTTGAGGTTTAGACTTCTGGCGTTGAGTAGCATTACTCTTAGTTTCTTATCCCTTGTGATACCTATGGAGGTGGGTTTGTCTTTTGAGCCTTGCCTAAAAAAGGCACTATGGGGGTAGCAAGAGCCTTTGCCAATATCCGAAAGCCCAGGGGTGACATGTGCAAGCCGTCCCTAGTGAAGCATCATGGCTTGTCGAACATATCATCCCAAGCTGACAGGCATTGGATCCCCTTTGAATGACACCAGTACTTAAGCCAATTGTTGAAATTGATATCTTGTCTTCATATTGTGGCATCATTCTTGGTGAGGGTAAGATGCTACTCAAGGTCAAGGTCATACCGGCCTGGGCTACATGCTCAGAGAGCTCCTTTATGTCTCTTTTCATGTAGTCCAGGGAGGTACATCTCAGGTCATTCACACCAGCATGGACAATGACTGAGTCATATTTGTACTTGCCTTGGAGTGACCTGAGTGCTTGTGTTATGTGGCGGATCCTAGCGCCCGACAGGCTGCTCACCGTGACCCTCTCCTTGTTCAGCCTGGTGAGCGGGACGTCAGTGTGCCTGACGATAGAGTCACCTATTACAAGTGTATCAGGTGTGTTGTTTAGTCTTAAGGGCTGTGACTGTTTGGCACACTGGCTTTGTGAGATATGTGTTGCACGTGTTTTGTTTTGGGGTAGCGGCTGCTTGGGTGTCTGCTTTGGAGGTCTCTGCTGCTTCGGCAGATCTTTATTTAGAGCCTCCGAGTATGTTTTTGTGTGATTATGTGTTTGGTTTGCTGCCGTGGTAGGTCTTTGTGAGACTGGAATTGTAGTGAGTGTGGTTTCCTTCTCCTCCTGACTGGTTATGCCAGTACTGAGTTGAGAGAGCTTAGCCTCCAGTTTGGCTATATGGTTGCATCTCTCACATGTGTTGGAATTTGTTGGGAGGAGGAGAGGGTTGTCTGTGTACATGAGGCAGTTGTAACATTGCCTCAAGATTCTCAGATTCACCAGCTGGACCAGAGAGGAGATTGACAACTGACCTTTGGACATGCTAGAATAATATTGGGAATTCCTTAATAATTGAAAACTAGGGCCAGTGGGGAGTGAGGGTGTAGTGCTTTTAATTTTTAGTGCTCACTTATAAAATTGCTTTAGTGAGCAAGTGCCTGGTAACTTAAGTGCAATGTGTTACAGGTAATTTAAATGCAAAAATGACAAACAGTAACTTTCTTTCAAGTGAAACAGGGAAATAAGTACAGTAATATTGTAGACCAGCCCTTTGGTTTATACTCAACCATTTGTCAGTAAATGCTTTGGGTAAATCTTTACCTGCCGGTAAATTTTTAACTCTTAGTCCTCTTGGGAATTGCTGAGCTTTCAAGCTGTTTTCAAAAAATAAGTTGTCCCATTGAAGACGTTTGACTAATAACAAATCCTTTTCTAGTATATTAAACTTTTCTGAAATGTTAAAGCCAAAATTCATGTTTGTTTTATTTACCTCATTGATATCAAAAGTAAACGGATTCTTGGGTGGAGCTAAACACCCTCTTAAAATTTCTTCTTCACTGTTGACCAACACATTTAATCTTTGGCTTTTATGAATAAGATTTACAGTACCTTCTTCACTGACGATAAAAGAGCCATCAGGAGTATCATTCAATACACACCCGGCAGAAACTGCTGTAAAGCTGGTCCCAGGAGCTGCTCCTCTTTCCATGCTTGCCAAACTGCAACAGAAACTGAACACAGCAATGAGCAAAGCAGCACGCTTCAAAACAAAGCACAAATCCAAAAAGAAATGATGGCAGAATAGCACAAAAAGAAGTTTAATCCACGAAGTAAAATCCACAGGATAAAATCCAATAAAACACACAAAAACAAGCTGTAATTAAGCTGTTATATAACCACAAGTGAGCGTAGTTGTAGTTCAAGCACATTTTAAACTGATAACTTTTAATTGGATTGCTTAATTGAAGCAGCTTATTAATTGCTAAGAGTATTTAAATGAAGCAGTGTGTTGTAACCATTAGTCTGAAGAAATCTCCCTTTGGAGATGAAAGCGCTCACTTGTGGTTATGTAACAGCTTAATTACAGCTTGTTTTCATGTGTTTTATTGGATTTTATCCTGTGGATTTTACTTCATGGATTAAACTTCTTTTTGTGGTATTCTGTCATCATTTCTTTTTGGATTAATTACTAAAGTATGTTTATCCAGTAGTTCTTTGAATTTCAACCATGTATTATATGAAGAGGTGATTCTAGATTTTCTTGCCCTGGTCATGACCAGTTCAAGATGACAGACTTCAGTTGCCAAGTGTACAAATTCCTTCATAGTAAGAGTCATCTGATTCTTCCAGTTTTTGGTAATGACTTTTCTTGGAAATGTTAAGACACTCCATAAAAGAGGGCTATTTTATTTTCGTGACACAAGTGGGAATAGGTGTATTAAAAAAAAGAGATTTGGACAATATAAATGTATCATTAAAAACAGACTGTAAGAGAGAATTCCTATTATCCCAATATATTTTAAGTTTTATACAGTTGTAAACGTATACTGCCAGTCAGCTTTAACATTTAGTTTACATCTCCAGAATCCTACATCTTTATTATACATCAATTCAAATGTATGTGGTGTGATAAAGGTTCTGTGTAAGAACTTTCAAGGCAATATCCTCCACTTTAGTAATGAAGTAGTTTGTTTTGAAGATTGGATTATTCGTTTTTAATTTTTTTTATCATCTTCGCTTGGGAAATTATTAATAATAAGACTAAAATAATCCCAATTGATGTCTCTGTGATATACTTTAAGTACCTTATACATTTTAGATAGCTGTCCCTTTCCAATTATATTCTGGTGCATTAGAACAATGAGTAACACAATGAATGTGGGGAAAGAATTTCTAACTATTGGTTGTATTATATTAATCTTATGTAAAACTTATTATCTACAATTTTGAATTTCTAACCACATATCTTTGCTTAACTCAAACTTATTAATGATATAGCCAACATTTTGTAACTTCCCATTGTCTAGTAATTGATACCAGTATAACAGGTTTTTGTTTGTGAATATAGTCATTTTTGTTAAATTAAATGTTTTAATACTATTTTGAGTATAGGCAATTGGAAATACAAAAAAAATCCATGCTTTATATTCAGGGTTCCTGAAAATGAAAATTATAAAGGTGGCTATTATCATATTAATATAATAAGAGTTAACTGGTTTGTTTTTGTTTTCTAAAAAAATAGTCTTTTATTAACCAATGAAATTTATTAGTAGCTATTTTAGTATGATATGCTTTTGTTAAATTATTGGATTTATACCAAATACCTCCCTGAATATCTTTCCATTTGGCATTATAATTGTTATTTAACCAAGTATTGTCTTAACAATTGAGGATAAGGAATATAATCCATGAGAGATTAACATAATGGATAGTGTGTTTACCTTGCAGTAAAAAGGTGCAGTGTTTCATTCTTGCATGGGATAATGGGTTAGTCTTAAAATGACCCACAAAGGTAGTTAGCCTAATATGAACCTACATTTGGAAGACCAATATCATCTGATGTCCATTCTCTGTTTTGATGGTTTAAAGCCAATCTATGCTTATTAGAAAACCTTAAAAATATGAGAAACAAAGAATTATACTTTTATTTTTTTTAAAGGGGTGGGGGGAGGGATGAAGATCATATTATGTATACAATTTTAGGAAGGATAAGCATTTTAATTAAGGACAGTTTCTCTTCCATAGTGAAAAAAATATTTATTCCATTTATTTAGAGTTGGTTTTGTGGCATTTAATGTATTATTATAATTAAGAGTTGTTATATCTTTATTATTAGACAGGATTATCCCTAAGTTAGTGATTTTGCCATCTTTCTCAATGTATTTATGTAATTTTTATCTGCTTTATTAATATTATAATTAACAGGTAGTATTTTAATCTTGTTCTCGTTAAACTGAGTCCTGACTTCTTCTGGAATATTTCTGTTGCTTGGGTTATTACAATAAGAGAATAATTCAATCAGTCATCTGCAAATAATTGTATTTTGGAGAGTAAATCATTATTTATTAGTATGCCTTTGATGATTTTATTTAATCTTATATAATATATATAATTTGCAACAGGGTACATAACTAGAGCAAACAGCAAGATGGACAAGGGGCACCCCTGTTTAGTACCTTTAGCAATCATGATTGCTTGGGAAGTATAGTAGCCTATACATAGTATGCAAATGAGTTTTCATGCAGAATTTTGAGTAATTGTAAGAAATTGCTGGAAAAATTACATTCCTCTAGTACTAATACTAAGTACTCCCAATTAACTGAATCAAATGCACTATTGGTATCCAGACTAACAAAAGTTTGTTCTTGTTTTTGAATTATTAGTATAATCAATTATTGACAGTATTATTTTGATATTATCATAGGACTTTCTGTTCATTATAAACCAGACCAATCATTGTTTATCAGCACTGGAAGAAATTGTGTTATTCTAGAGGCATAGATTGCCATGAATATTTTATAATCTACATTTAATAATGAAATTGGTCTACAAGAAGAACATTGTTTTGAGTCCTTGTCATGTTTTAAAATTGGGACTATTAGGGTGTATTTCCAGGATGGTGATACCCTTGCAAGTCCTTTAATTATTGCAAAAACCTTTAGTAAAATACTCAAAGCATCCTTAGTCATCATTTGTATGATTCAGGTATTATACTGTCATTTCCAGGTGCCTTATTGGGATTCAGTTTATTAATTTGAATTTTGAGTTCAGACATTGATATAGGCTTGTCAGTTCTTTTTATTTGATTCTCTAATAGTCTATTTTCAGTATTTTTTATAAATGTTTTGATTAGATCTTGTGTATCCATTGTTGGTTTTTGTTGATTAATCTTATTAAAATGAAACCCGAAAGCATCTAGAATACCTTCTATTTCACTAACCTTCTTTTTCCTTCTAGAAGAGTATAATTCATTGATGTGATTAGATTTAACAGATTTCTGAGGGTCACTGCTGAATGATAAATGACAGTATTATAAATACAAGGACATGGTGGGGAAGGATGGATCTGTTAAGAAACTACTTGCCTTACTATTGTGAATGGATTCATAATGGAGCAAATATTCGTTGAACATACCCTTACTAATTATGAGTTTTGTGTCAGGTAACATATTTTTTGATGATGATGATAATGATGCAATGCATGCTTTCATTGCTGTGCTGTTTGGCTGATGATTACATCAAAACATTTGTGTGTGTGTGTGTGTGTGTGTGTGTGTGTGTGTGTGTGTGTGTGTGTGTGTGTGCACACTATTGCTTTAGGTATAGCAATGACTGATTGAGACTACAAGTGATTTTTTCAAGAAAGTGCTATAATTAGTAGGGGGAAATAAGCACAACAGATTTTCATGCAGGCCATGTCTTATCATTAACACCAAGCAGAACTTTTCATTCAAGGTGCTGGTCGTAGTATTGTAAAACTGTTAGATCAGTGTCTGCAGGATCACCTGCATTAAGTAGGTCACAACATCAGAACAACTCATCATCCGGCTCTCATAACAGCCCTTCTTCAAAATCATTTGCAAAATTACCTGACCTATCTTTAGGAGATGTGTATGACACATTTGCCCTTGACCTATTGTGATTCAAGTGTGATATTGTTTAACTCAAAGGGGAATAAGTTAATAAATAAAGTAAATAAATAGCACAAAAAATAAAAAGAAAGAAAGAGCTATGGATACTTTTTAATTGTAGGTATTCCAGTCCTCTAATGGCACTTTTTAAATCCTCATTAAACTCTGGAAAGAAAGCTGTACATCATAACATAAAAGTAAAGTCATTAACACTATCAATGCTCTATGTATTGTCGTTGTTACAGCTGGGAATTACCTACAAAGTAGTTATATAGAAGAATTCATGGAAACACTAAAAAGAAAATTAAGGACATGAGCATTCAACCATGTAAACAAACACTATTGCCACATCACTCTCACCACTGCACAAATGATGTTTTTGTCTGTGACTGCACAAATTATTGTGTATGACAACATGAAATAATTTGACATGTAAAACCATAACAGACAAAATATTTCAGAATGAGGGAACATTGCATAATATAAAAAAATATATGATACGTTTTCATCCAATTGCAAGGAATGAACTCATTTTAAATACTGAAGGAACACCTTTTATTAATTGTACCATTCAGGGCATTCAGTATGTGCATATTTAGGTATATCCCCTCACTAGAATGTATTGTGCTAAACAGTTAAAATGTGATTATCACTTATATGATGCCTTGCAGCATCATCAAACAGGAGCCAGTAAGCATCCAGGCATGATGTATACAAACAATAATATGAGTCCCTGTCCTGAAATCAAAAAAAAAAAAAAAAAGAGAGATATTATCAAAGATGAGAAGGAATGTGTGACGAAAAGTGACAGCAGACCATGCACCACAGAGCATAGTCCCAGCTATCACTTCAGGAATCAATTATACTGTAAGGAAAGAAACACTAACCTGAATGTCATGGCCCATAGTTCTTTACTAGACACCACCTCTTTAACTACACTGCCATATGCCGTGCATAAGCCTGCTCCATGGGGTCTCTTACTACTACTGCCAGCTGGTCATCATTAGTCATAGTGGGAATGGAACTGGGAGCTGCAGTGTCAACATGGGTCACTTTATCACTGTGACTGCAGTGTACAGGGTCCTGAGTTCGAGCCTTGAAGAAGCTGTTTATTTGGTCTGGGAGGGTGGCCTAATGGTTAAGGTGTTTGCCTTGCAAACACAAGGTGCAGGGTTTGATTCTCTCAAGGGATAATTGGCTAGGCTTAAAATGGCTCCCAAGGGCAGTTAGCTTAGTACTAATCTATGAACCGATGAACCAGTGTATGATTGTGTTACACAAAATGCAACATGCAGTAAACATCCTGCATGCAATAGCTGGGTCTTATCTAAAGGTACTTCAAGACTCATCTAAGCACCTTAAATGAATCTTCAAGAGACCAAAGACCCTCTCATTGACAATACAGGTCTGGGACAGGACTTTTTTCTAATTCTGTTTAGCAGCTCCACTTGTATTTCTCACTAGTGTCATGATCCATGGCTCCACTGGATACCCAGCATTACTCTAAAGGGGGATGGGGGGACGGGGGGGGGCAGACAAAAAAAAGGAAAAGTGGTTTAGTATCCAACAATATATTTTAACATAAATAAATACTTAAATAAAATAGATTAGAAAAGAAAGAAAGTATGTTTCCACTTGCCAACAAGATGGCAATAGGGCATCCTACCATGCAGGAAGAAGGGGTAGGGTGAGCTAGTATGCCAGATATGGGAATCATGTGCACTGCCAGGATGCTGTGCTGAGATGTTGGTGATGCACCCCTATCCATCACATACTACTTGGCAGCTGATGGAACTGTAGGCCATCCTATTATGTTCTGATCCCCTTGTAGACCAGACAGGGCCCTAAATTGCAACATGGGCGCAATCTGTCTTACAGAGTATCTCAGGGAAACCCACTACCCCAGAAAAGGAGCTTATAATCTTGGTTTGGTCATAAGGTGACACTGGGAAAGAGATCCACATGTGCCAGAAGTACATTAAGGAACTGCCAAAGTATCCTCAAGATAGAGGCATGTGAGAAACCCAATGTATGCCCATTCTGTCTCTGAAAGGTCCCCAGGGCAAGTACAATGAGGGCTATACAGAAGGCCATGCATCCCCTAGTGCCCCGTTGGATAACCATACATACTCACTAAGACCATTACAATATCTCAGTTCACTCTTAATGTATCTAGTATCTCTAGTGATTTACTCTCTGCCTGCATCTCCATCTTCTTGGGCAGTGAGTGCCACTGAGAACAAGTGATTTTGGCATCAAGTGACAACATTATCACAGATTGCAACATGGATAGAATAGGCATGATGCTGACTTTTACAGCTAATCTGTGGACACTGAGGAAAAGAGCGAAACATTAACAATAAATTGTAAGTAGGCAGGAGGAGGCCTCATCAGCATATGCCATTGTACATCATTTCTCTTTTACATCTCATTACTTGTTCATTTGTTTACACCTATTCATGGCCATTGCCCATTAGTATAAAGGTCTTCTATGAATCACGCCCTTGCTGTACTTATTCGCAGACAGACAGATAGCCTTTATGCATTTGCGTAATGACTATGAATAAGTTCCTATGATTTACTCATAAATCTTTTGCATAAATCTTCCATTATTACAGTATGAGTTAATGACATATTTGGTAAAGTAGCAAAAACTGAAGTATTAAGTAAGGTTGCACTTTGGTTTCCTTACTATTCCTTATTTTTCAATGAGTAATATAACCGTGCACTAAAATTGTGAAGCTATTCCTTTCAAGACAAGTCTGATATGCAGTACTTACCGTAGAATGGAAAAAGAATCACCCTTTTATTATAATACTTACTGATGGTGTTTGTTTGCTAAGTTAATGTTTCAATACAAATTGAAGATGTCTACAGGTATGTGGACTGATTATTAACAAGCAGATATTTTTTGTGCTGCCAGATAGATTATATCAATACTAAGAAATAGGACTCATCAATGGCTGTACCAAAACTTTAGGTACATTACTTTGTGTTGTTAAATACAATAACATAAGATAGAGGAAATCTGAATATCAATGAAGGAAGTGCCTTTTGTGACATGATGGCTTAAGCTTATGATGTTCTTCAGAATAAATAAAAGGATACATTTTATAACATACATAATTTTGCGGGAGCTTGGCTATTTGAAAATGTTTTTCTACGAGAAGAGATGGATAAAGATTTTGATTTTTTGGAAGGGCTAGTATCAGGATATTATTTGATTAAAGAATAGAATTATATTGCACAAAAGGCAACTTACATGCATTGCAGGAATACAGAGGTTTAAATATTGTGGATGTAGTAAATTGCTGTTTAGTCAGGGTGAAGGTGTTTCTGGTTAAGAAGACACGATAGATACATATGAGGACTACTAGAGCATTTTGTCATCTGTTTTAATTCTTCATTAGAAAAACAAATGGAACAGAATAAAAAAAGAGGGACATGTGGGTTATTCAGTGCAAAAACAATGTAAATAAAAACAGGGCACAGAAGGGTGTAAGTAAATGAGACAAGTATGTAACATAAGAAATGTATACCTTGATTTAGTTAGTCTTATATGGGACTACCTTAAAGATAAATTGAGAAACATGAGAAAAAGTATTATGTGGTCCTTATGTGATTGAATTAGGCATGCTTCTGAATCACAGAGCCTGTGTTTAATTGCTAATGGAAAGATACAGACAACATGTTGCAGATAAGTTCATTACCCAGTATACCCAAATGTAGACTTGTCTTTTACAGTAGTGTGTAAAGTTCTTAATTTAGTATGGAGAATAAATTATGACAACCCAACAAATCATCATAAGTGTTTTGGAAAAAACTGTAACACTTTATTAAAATAGGACTTAAAATAGCAGCTGTTATTGTTAAATGATAAAGGGCAGAAGTTAGAATCACCTGTTAGATGTTACAAGCTTAGCAACCAACCTGAGTCAGTTGCTAGGCAGAATATATTTCTTCTTAAAACGGCATGCTGAATCATCAAATTGTGCATGACCAAAAATATTGACTTTCTTTGATGTCTTAAGTGAATAAATCAAGGCAAAGGAGCATAACACAAAAATATATTTTTAAAGAATCCATGAAAATCCTGTGAGTCTTAGCTTTAGGCAGAACAGAATGGGTAGCTTAAGCACACAGTGAGTAACACAGCTCCAGGGATGCAGCCTTCGAACGTTGATGAGGTTTGTTAATGTGCTCTTCCCACAGCTGAATCCCAAACTCCTGCCTGAAGGTGCAAACAAATGGCAATTAACTACTGCAAGATGCAGCCTAAACAATGAAAATATTATTTTAGTAATTCATCTAACATAGCTTAAAGCCTTTCAGCCATGGATTCAGCAGAAAACAATACCTTGGCTGATCATGGATGAAATGTAATATTCACTGTTGGCATTTTCTGAGGAGATCTTATTTGTTAATCAATTCTTATGTGGTGAAAACAGCACAGATTCAGTTTAAAATAGTGGTGTCTGCTAACAAAAATGCTGGAATAACTTTTGAACCCCAAGCACAAGATATATATTTATGAAATCATCAACAAAAAATTAATTTCAGGTAAACTAAAAGCCTTTCTTTCTTTCTTGACAAAAGAAAACATCCATTATAACCAGTTATTAGATCTTTTTCTGCAGTTTTTTAAAAGTAGTTGCAGTTAAGTGTTGTTTTTGTTAGGATCATTTGTTTGAGTAGGCAGATATAATAACCTGAGTGTGAAGTTTCAAGATTCCTGTAACCAGTGCCTATTTTAAATGCATATCCAAGCATTCACAAATATTTTATACCATCATGCATACAGACAATACACACAAAAATATGCACACAAAACATTGCACACATTTCATAAAAATATATATATATACAGTTGTGTACAGGGGCTAGTCTCTGAATCAGATACCATCTCTCTCTCTCTGTATATATATATATATATATATATATATATATATATATATATATATATATATATATATATATTACTATTATTATACCAGTACAATTGTATGTCAAATGAGGTATACCTTGTTGATGTGTGATGATGAACAAATGTGGTATGCTGTCTTGTTATACAAACCAGACTTTGTGGGTTGCAAAGTCCCTACTACAGTGCCAGACATCTTGCATGTTATGCTCACATACATTGAAACATCTTTCAATACAACTGCATTCAGACGGACATGAAATACACAGCATACCAACATCTGCATGAACAATAATTTAATCAAAGGCATGCTTTTTCAAATAGCATATTTATTATAATAAAAATGCTTTCAGTACAAAAACTGCATCACATTCTTCATAAAATTATATGCAGATAAATAATTTAAATATCAACATAGGTCTGCACTCATCATAAAACTATACACAGATTAAATAATTCAACTGCAAAACAGCACAACACTCTTCATAAAACTAGAAATGAGATAAGAAGTAAGGATAGACTAGCATGTCAGGTATCACTCAGGAGTGGGTGTTTATATGAGATAAGAAGTAAGGATAGACTGGCATGTCAGGTATCACTCAGAAGTGGGTGTTTATATGACATAAGAAGTAAGAATAGACTGGCATGTCAGTTATCACTCAGGAGTCGGTGTTTATATGAGATAAGAAGTAAGAATAGACTGGCATGTCAGGTATCACTCAGGAGTGGGTGTTTATATGAGATAAGAAGTAAGGATAGACTGGCATGTCAGGTATCACTCAGAAGTGGGTGTTTATATGAGATAAGAAGTAAGAATAGACTGGCATGTCAGTTATCACTCAGGAGTGGGTGTTTATATGAGATAAGAAGTAAGGATAGACTGGCATGTCAGGTATCACTCAGGAGTGGGTGTTTATATGAGATAAGAAGTAAGGATAGACTGGCATGTCAGGTATCACTCAGGAGTGGGTGTTTATATGAGATAAGAAGTAAGAATAGACTGGCATGTCAGGTATCACTGAGGAGTGGGTGTTTATATGAGATAAGAAGTAAGGATAGACTGACATGTCAGGTATCACTCAGGAGTGGGTGTTTATATGAGATAAGAAGTAAGAATAGACTGGCATGTCAGGTATCACTCAGGAGTGGGTGTTTATATGAGATAAGAAGTAAGGATAGACTGGCATGTCAGGTATCACTCAGGAGTGGGTGTTTATATGAGATAAGAAGTAAGGATAGACTGGCATGTCAGGTATCACTCAGGAGTGGGTGTTTATATGAGATAAGAAGTAAGAATAGACTGGCATGTCAGGTATCACTCAGGAGTGGGTGTTTATATGAGATAAGAAGTAAGGATAGACTGGCATGTCAGGTATCACTCAGGAGTGGGTGTTTATATGAGATAAGAAGTAAGGATAGACTGGCATGTCAGGTATCACTCAGGAGTGGGTGTTTATATGAGATAAGAAGTAAAAATAGACTGGCATGTCAGGTATCACTCAGGAGTTGGTGTTTATATGAGATAAGAAGTAAGGATAGGCTGGCATGTCAGGTATCACTCAGGAGTGGGTGTTTATATGAGATAAGAAGTAAGGATAGACTAGCATGTCAGGTATCACTCAGGAGTGGGTGTTTATATGAGATAAGAAGTAAGGATAGACTTGCATGTCAGGTATCACTCAGGAGTGGGTGTTTATATGAGATAAGAAGTAAGGATAGACTGGCATGTCAGGTATCACTCAGGAGTGGGTGTTTATATGAGATAAGAAGTAAGAATACACTGGCATGTCAGGTATCACTCAGGAGTGGGTGTTTATATGAGATAAGAAGTAAGAATAGACTGGCATGTCAGGTATCACTCAGGAGTGTGTGTTTATATGAGATAAGAAGTAAGGATAGACTGGCATGTCAGGTATCACTCAGGAGTGGGTGTTTATATGAGATAAGAAGTAAGAATAGACTAGCATGTCAGGTATCACTCAGGAGTGAGTGTTTATATGAGATAAGAAGTAAGGATAGACTGGCATGTCAGGTATCACTCAGGAGTGGGTGTTTATATGAGATAAGAAGTAAGAATAGACTAGCATGTCAGGTATCACTCAGGAGTGGGTGTTTATATGAGATAAGAAGTAAGGATAGACTGGCATGTCAGGTATCACTCAGGAGTGGGTGTTTATGCTAATGTCATGCAAGTTTAGCACAGGACTATACAGTGCCATGATGTAAACATAGCTGCCATCTACAATAGTGAAGAAGGTGCCCGACTGGGCTACAGGCTTGAGGACATATGTCTGGATGCTATCCTTACCAGCATGTTCAAACTGACCTATTACACTGCCTGCCATGGGGGTAGCTGCTGAGCGGTTATTGCACTTAGGTCTTATATTATGGTAGAGAAGATGCCATAGTCCTTCTATAGGTTTCAGAATCCTGTTGTCATTCTCAGCTGCAGTACCCACAGGATGTCAGGTAAGAGTCAAACATTCAACCACAGTTTTTTCATAAGTCTCTGGACATCATGTATAGCCAAAAATGAGGTAACATGAGCTACTCTATCCAGCCTAAATGTCATTTCAAAAGCTGAACAGCCCAGTCCGTACCCACATCAGCTGTATCATGCAGTTACTGGGGCTCCTTGTACCACATGGCCAGGTCTGTAATGCAAGTACAATAATACACACCAGAGCCACGGTGGTACATCATGCCGATTCACCAGTACTATATAAGGCTTTACATATTGACAAACAACCTAACCATGTACATAGACTGGTACTGTATGAACAGGTACTGTGAGATGTTTATATATGTGTAGTGTTGGCATATTTAGTTGTTATGCTAAGCTGACAGACTCACAAAGAAGTCATAGCTGTAACAGGCCATTCTCCTTCTTCTAACTACACTTGTTTAATTCAATCTTTCTTTATTATTCTTATACACAGAGTTCTTCCATTAGCATACTAACATCCAAAATTGGCTTCCACTTCTTTCTGTTATGCTTTTACATGTTTTCTACTCTACTGTCCAGCCTAGTTCCTCTTTCTTAATAGAAATTCTTCTTACTGGTACCTACTAATGCTTCTTTTTCTTTCAAATATGCTTTGACACTATGCATATAGCATCCTACTAGAATTTCTTCTTTATTTAAATATATCTAAAATATCAAATCTCTTTGTAAACAAATACGTCATGTTTGAGTAACTCAAATACATATGAACTGACCCTGCTTCATTCCATGTAATGTAAAATTATATAACTGACTGTATTGTCTATAGTATGCTATATTTTCTGTTAAGTAATGCATTTGTTACTTATCTGTGGAACATTTTTCCCCAGGCCTTTACTAAACATTGGAGCAACCCCAGCTGGCATTTCGTGATGAACAAAGAGAAATAAACAAATAATACAACACTCCTATCATTATACAGCCATAGCCAACTCTGACAAAGTGAAAGGCACTCCTTCCACTCCTGGTAAACCTTGTTGCTAACCTCTCATCTCGTTGCCTCTGTGTGGCAAAGTCCAAGCAGTAAGAGTACAGCAGAAAATACAGTTTGGACTACAAACTGTGAGAAGAGACATTTATTAGCCAATATTTACTGTCTGGGCCTGAGTGTGCTGTAGCAACCCTGTAGCCGATCTGCTTTGCTAATGCATGCAGTGTTCTGCATTTAATGGCATGCCAACACCCTAGGTCAGTCAGAGTATGACCCCTGTGCTTAGGACTGCATGCAACTGTCCTTAGAGTGGGGGCATTCCTGAAGAACATATTATGATAACCTTAAAAAAAAAGGCATACCTTCCAGTCTATGCACACAGGTTCTTAAACCAGCCACTATATGTAAACATCATGCCTCCACAATGCCGCATCCATCACAGCACACCGCTAGACCTATTAGTTAAACTGATGCTGTAAAGAAAAAATTCCAAAACCTCCTATAATGTACTCTAAAAGAGTACATTACAGGAGGTTTCATTGGAGGTTAAGGCTCTGAGTTTTTAATTAGCTGCTTCTTGTAATCAAGGGTACATAGTTTGATACAGTCCATATCTATTTATCTGCTGTGTGACTCAGAGCAAGACATTTAACTAGGCACTGCTTCTGACTCACCCTGAAAAGGGATGTGTCCAGCGGGCTTTCACAGTGAGCATACAGATAAAATAAAATATGCCCATATGGTCTGTTATGTCTGCTTCCACAAAAGAAATTATTTTAATCACCTGTGATAATAATTAGGCATATGGACTCCAGACTCACCAGAGTGTACAGGAACAGGGTGACTGTAGGATACTTGTCCTGTGCCAGGATCCATGATGTTGTAATTGGCCTAAGGTCCCTTAAGTATAACTATGATCTTGTGGTGCTGCATATGGGAGTGAATGACCTGAGGTGGACATACAGAGAGAAGGGATGGACCCTACTATACATGTGTTAGATGCATGAAAGGCAGCATTCTTCAGAAGTATCTTGCTTTCAACAAGATGGATGACTAGATTTAAGAGAAGATAATTGGCTTTAACAATTGATTAAGTAGTTGGTGTCATTCTAGAGGGATCCAGTGTGTGTTGGTCTGGGATGAGATGGTAGGAAAGAGTTGTTTTTTTTTCATCAGGGATGACTTACACCTCTTGTAATAGTGCCCCTACAACATGGCTAAAGCCTTTCATGCTCTTGTAGTATTATTTTTAGGTAGTGTCCTCCTATTGGACATTCCAACATAGCAAGCTCAAATGTAGATATCATGGTGGCACTTCCTTCTGCTAACAGACTAAATAGAAACATGCCAGAACATTTGACCCTCTTGCAACTTAAACACGGTTGCGTTTGTGTAGCTATTGAGACATGGCTTCAGAACAGTGATAGTATTCCCTGTATACCAGGGTTTAACATGTACCTTCGGGCCCTCAGATAACAGTCGGGGATTCCTATATTTGTCATAAACCCCATCACCTTACAACTTTTTCTTAACCCTAATGCTGAGTTCCTAGAGATCCAAATCACCCTTAATAAATATAACTATTACTTCATTGCTAGACACAGATCCCCATCAATGCCCCTCAGAAATCATGGAAATTGTTTTAACATCAATGAGGCATTAAATATCACACCTAATATTTTCTTGCTAGGGAGCTTCGAATACCCAAGCACTGACTGGCACACTTACGCTTCTAAAATATATATGCTTAGTGTTTCCTAGACTTTTTAATACTAATGCATTGGAGCATATTGTAAGACTACCCACTAGAAGCTGTATATATCCTTGATCTTGCCCTTATCAACCTAGCCTCACCTGTGCCGCACCTTGCATCTCCTCATGCCTGGATAAATCTGACCAGAAGTCACTCGTCTTCTCTGTCAGGCCTAGTGCTACCAACCCGCCACAAAATCAGACTGTCTTTAGTGACTTCTACAGTGAAAGCCTACTTGTTCTTGTAGAATTGCTATGTCAAAATCCCCTCACTCCCCAACAAATGTACCCAACTAAGAAGGCTGCCACATTCACCTATGACATTAATCAGCACCAAAACAGTTCCTATCTGTTCTAAATATTATGGCAAATTCAGGAGCAAACCTGTCTGCTGGGACTCCTGTATTAGTAAACTGTATAACAAAATAATTAAAATAATGAAAGGTTGTAAGAAGTCCTCCTCATCGTTCCTGAAGGTCACACTGAAACTTGCCATTAATGTACTTAATAGCACAATTGCAAAACCCAGGTCAATTTTAACAAAGTAACTGCAAATTGCTATTTCAGTTATGTGAGGAAATGAAGATATAATGTCCAACAATGCATTAGGGCATCTATAACATTATCACACTTTCTGATGGTAACAGTATAGTCAATTTATTAGCACACAAACATAATGCTTTTGTCCACTGTTATCCCCACTCTCCTTGAAAATTTAGTTTCTCCTGAAACCAATTTGGAACAAATCATAGAATCCTCGTCAAAGGCAAAAATAATACTTCTGTGGGACCAGATAACATCCTAGGCTGCATTCTCATCAGTGTCAAGAATGCACTATATGGGTCTCTGCTTAAACGTTTTAACCTCAGTCTATCCACAGGATTCATGCCTGATGCTTGGGAGAACAGCTGCTCTGACTCCCATACTCAAGGCCAGCCTCTCTATAGACCTGGATAATTACAGGCTCATCAGCCATACCAGTCTTGAATGCAAAGCCATGGAACGTATCCTAAGAGAACTTGTTTATGTGGACATAGGTAAGTTAACTTATCCAAATACTAATCATGTTTTATGAAGGGCAGCTCCTATATGATCCTGATAAGCTTTTTTAGAAAGGTAAAACCAAAATGAGAATTCCCAAGAGATTTGAACTGCCATTAACAAAACATTAATTAAAACAACAAAGGCAAGAAACATTTGAAGAGTACAAGATTTTTATTTTTCTGTATGTAAGTGCTTTTGTCTTATCAATAAGAAAGACTTCATATTAAAATAGAAACATATACCATTAAGCACAATTAAAAGAAACATCACATGATTGATTCTAACCAATAAAAAAAATATCCATTTATCAATAAAAAAGTCGAATGTTTTTTAATATGCATTTAAAATTTGTATTGAGCATTATTTTACTGTTTAGTATTAATAATATATTTATTGGTTGGAATCAATCTTGTGCTGTTTCTTGTAACAGTTTTTAATGATATGATACTTTCAAAGTGCTTGCTTACCGAATAAATATTTTGTACTGTTGATTCGGGTGTTTTATGTCTTTTTTTTCCTTTAAAAAGCTACAGAGGCTGTGCATATTAGTTACTCCATGCATACTGCTTATCTTAACATGGTCAAGAGCTTTTTGACACTATCTTCCATGTTGGCATTAATGAAAAATTAGATGAACATATTGTAAATCCCTGCATTGCCCACTGAATTACAGAGTATTTACCCAACATATCCCAATTTGTGAAATTTGTTGGCTCCCTGTTTGAACATAAAATTGTAGCTCATGGGGTCTCACAGAGACCAGTAATGGCCTACTTCTGTTTGCAAATTATTTTGCAGATGTCCTAGTTAATATCCCAGAAATGTTTTTGACCAGGTTTTCTGATAACTACAAGCTGGACATTTTTATCTGCTCACAGATTCATAGGTTCATAGGTAGGTACTAGGCTACTGGTCCTAGGGCCTATATAAGCCTAGCCAAAAAGGTACCCTGGCTTTCACCACCCAAGAAAATTATTTTCCTGTGCCCCTGTTGAGCAGAGCCACAGAAGTGATCCCTGGGGTGAATTTCCTATCTTCCATCCAATCATCAAGATTTTTCTTGAAGAGTGCTAATGAGGAGCTTTGTTTGATATAGATAGGTAGTTTGTTCCAGAGTATGAGAAGTCTCTGGGACAGGAATATATCCCTCCAGCATGTTCTGGTTATTGTTGTGACAAGGTTTAGGTACCTACAGTATGTAGCTCGGACAGATTCAGATTTCTTTAAGTGGAGCATGTCCAACAGCTCTGGGTTTGACATAGCTTTGTATGTTAGGCAGAGATTGCCTCTGATTAGGTGATATTCAATGGAGTAAAGCTGGAGTTTTTTGAGACGGTCTGCATAGGGTATCTGTTTGAGGCTGGTAATCCTCTTTGTGAGGTATTTCTGTGGCATTTCCAGTTGTTGTAGATGTCTTCTGAGGTACATACCAAAAGGGGCACTGTATTATATAATGGGTCTAATGAGTGATGAGTAGAGGGGGAATAATGACCTGTTTTTTTCTGGATGAGAATCCTTTTGTGATGAAGTGTGCCATGTAGAAGGATTTCCTGACTACTGTGGTAATGTGATTATCAAAGGAGAGACTACTGTCCACCTGTGTCCCAAGGTCTCTTATCACACTTTCGGTGTTAAGTAGACTACCGTCTATGTGGTAGTTCATGGGTACAGAGTTTTTACCAAAAGGGACGACAATGCACTTTTTGGCATTGAGCTTGAGGCCATGGCTTTGACACCAGGCATCTGTCTCAATGATTCCCTTTTGTAGGATGTCCACATCATTAGGAGTTTTGATTATGACTCCTAGTTTATAGTCATCTGCAAACTTTGTTAACCAAAGACCTTTTGTGTTAGCCTGTACTCCAGAGAAGTAGATACCAAACAGGAGAGGACCCAGGACTGAACCATGTGGTGCTCCACTTGTCACTGGTATGAAGTCGGATTTGAAGTCTGCTAGTTTCACAGTGTAGGTTCTGTCATTGAGCCAGTTGGCAACCCATCTTGTGACATAGGGATTTATACCTAGTTTAGTGAGTTTATCTATAATTTCAAAGTGGGGGATGGTGTTGAAAGCCTTGGTGAGATCTAGATAGGCTGTGTGAACCACCTTACCCTCATCTACAGCTTTGATGACCACTTCAAAGAAGTCTATCAGGTTTAGGAGACATGATCTGCCTTTTACAAACCCAAACTGGGTGGGGTCCAGGGTTTAGAGATTACCAATGTAATCGTTTATAAGTTCCATGATGATAAGTTCCATAGCCTTGCAGACCAGGCTCGTCAGGCTAATGGGGTGGTAGTTCCCGGAGTCCCTCTTTATGGAGGGGGATGACCATCACTGTGTGCCATTCAGTGGGCACAAAGCCTGAGGTAAGGCTATGATTGAACATGGTACTTAGGTGGGGTGCCAGTTCATTCTGTAGTTCATGTAGAATGCTGCCTGGGATGTTATCAGGTCCCATGGATGCTGTGTTCTTGGCTTTGGAGAGTGTGGTTTTTACCTGTGCAGCCATTATTACAGGAACTTTGCATTCTTCCAGTATAGAGATGGGCCCTTTAGGGGTTGAGAGGGGGTAAAGTTAGCACTGAGCCTATCTGCCAGTATGTTGGCAATATCAGTTGGTTCTGTATATTTAGTGCCATTGTGCTGTAACTCAGAGCAGATCTGAGTTCCTCCATGACAGCCCTTCTTTCATTTCTTGAAACTGTGAATAAAGCTAGAGACTCTGGCCTTACTGTATCTACCATCCTACTTGATCTCTCCAAGGCATTCAACACCATCTCTCATAACCTACTATTTACTAAATTGTCAAAGCTAAACCTATCACCTTCAACTCTTATTTGGTTCACCAGCTATCTCTCAAACAGGCAACAAGCTGTCAAATGGAAAAAAGCCATCTCCTCTTTCCTTAACACCCCCACAGGTGTCCCACAAGGCTCCATATTAGGCCCCCTCCTCTTTAACATCTTCATAAATGATTACTATCACTCTATCCCCCATGCTAAAATCATCCAATACGCAGATGATTCTACAATCATCTGTGCAGCATCTTCCATTCCAGCCCTCCTAAAGTTCACTCAAGAAGCATTCTCCACCACAGAACAGTGGATGAAAGATAATCATCTTGCACTTAATGCAGCTAAATCAAAACTAATGGTATTTACCCCCACTAAAACCAACACATTTGACAACTATTCTCCATCACCAGTCAAAATAATACTCCACTTGAACTGGAATCTGAAACCAAACTACTAGGAGTTCAAATCGACGATAAACTTAAATTTGAGTCCCATCTACTCATAAACATTAAAAAAACCCACCAAAAACTCAGCCTGCTCTATCGACACAAGCGATTCCTCTCTTCAGCAACCAAACTCACTCTCTCTACCACATTTCTCTTACCCTCTCTCCTATATGGTGCTCCACTTTTAACTAATCTACAATCATCTATCAAAACTAAACTATCTACCTATTACAACAAAATAGCCAAATTTGCCACTAGTAACAAAGCTTCAACGCATCACTGCGCACCACTCCATAAACTAAATTGGATCGAACTTCCCAACTACCTCTCCTACACCCAACTCACATATGCACACAAACTCATTTTCCAACCACCCCTCTGTCCCTCCATATCTACTACCTTTAAAATTCACCAGACTCAAAGACTTCTAAGATCTACTAATCAAAACCTAATATAAGTCTACAGACCCCTTCGCCCCCCAGGACATAACTTTCTTTCTTTTTCCCTAGCTCGACTATGGAACTCTCTCCCTCCCTCCAGTCGCACCATCACTAGCCTTCCAACCTTTAAAAAATCACTTCACGCCTACCTTACATCCACATGGGAATGCTCCTGCTCCCACCCCACATAAGCATTCTCCACTTCCTGTATTCTTATCAACCTCACCTCATCTATTTTACTCATAATCAATTTCTTAATATCATCTATCATCCTGATTTAAGAATTTGTTAATTTTTATTTTATTTTTTTTTTTACAGTTTTACCAATTGTAAAATATACCTTGTTATGCCTTGTATGCTATGTAATGTTTATCTCTGTAACATGTATTCTTTGTCGGAGCTTTTCTCCCCAGGACTCCATTGAAAACGGGTTCACTTGGCCCAATGGACCATCCTGGTTAAACAAAAGCAAAAAAATAAATAAATAAAAATAAATCTGAGTGTTGCCATTGAGATTCTTGATATAGCTATACAATGCGTTGTGGTTGTCTTTAGAATCAGTGGCGATTTTGTTTTCATAACTAGCTTTGGAGGATTTTATGAGGGATCTCAGCTTCTTACTGAGGTTGACCAGGGAGTTCCTCCAATCATGGGATTTTATTCTTTTTTGCAACAGTTTCTTTCTTCCATTGTAGAGTTTGTTTATGGCAGGGGACCACCAGATTGGCTTCATTTTTTTGGAGGATAGCACCTTAGTTCTGTTAGGGATTTCATCCACTAATCCTAAATCGCTCCAACAAGTGGTGTAATATGCAGATGATCGGTGTATTGAAAATGGTCTCAATCTAAATGCTAAATGATAAAGCATACTAGCATTTGGAAAAAATGCTCTCTCTTCATATGCTATAAATGGCACTCTTCAGACAGACATGGTCATAAGATATCTGGCTACTTATCTGGACAACATTTCCTCATTTGATTATTATGTCTCTACCATAGTAAAAAAAAAAAAAAAAAAAAAAAAAAAAACATCTATTTGGCCCAGTTAATTTCCAAGGGAATATCTTCAAGATCTAAATACAACATCCTTATTCCTGTACTCTTCCTTATCAGACCCATCACTGATTACAATGCTGCCTTTAGTATGTATAAATCCAAGTATAAATCTCAACTCAAAAGACCCCAAAGATTTGCATTTAAAAAAAGTAAATGCCTTAAAGTTTTCAAATATCCTGATAGATTAGTATGACTTCTTATAGTCAGTAGTATACCAGCTGCTTTGATTTGACCTGACCTGCATCCTGCTTTTCTACCAATAAAACCCAAATCCTATTTGGCCTCCTTATCTTCACAATACCATTGACTCTACAAATGCCTATGTAGGAAAGAAAATCTAAACAAAAACAAATAGACAATACATAATGGAGTCCTAACTTCGTAACTCCATGTATTCCCAGCCTTTGGAATATGTTGTCACTACAGATCCAACAAACTGCTATGTTGGCATTCTTTAAGGGTATGCTTGGAGACTGGCTGGGTATATACAAATTTATACCAGGATTTTCATATTCAGCCCTGCTCAGTTTGGAAAATTAATACTATTTCATAGTTTCATAGTATAGTACTAGGCTATCTGCCCTAGGGCATTTATAAGCCTAGCCAAAGTGTATGTGGCTTTCCCCACCCCATGTAATGATACAAAAGTGTACAATTTAAATTAAATTTAGTTTACTGTGCCTCTATCTAGCAATGACACAGAGATGATCCCCGGGATAAAAAGGAGTGGTAAAACATTTTAAGTGTATTTAGACGAAGCTGAATTTACATAGAAATGTTATGGTCCCTGTGATTGCTTGCCTAGTATTGTTCCTGTGTTTCCGTATTATTTGTTCCTAGATACTTGATGTGCCATTTTTAAATGTATGACATGGTAAACACATATCTACTTGCACTGAGTTATGCTCAGTGGAGTAAAGTCAAGCTCAGTGGTGCTGCATAGACTTCAAGTGACTTCATGTAATGGCATGCATTACAAGTCTCTGAAAGACTGGCATGTTTCCATGACACTGTGCACCTCACCACTGTAAGTATATATAAACTTCTGTGATGAGTAGGTTCATATCATTAGTTGCAACACCTTGTGCTTCTACCAGGTGTCCCCCAAGTGGTGAGCCTGAGCTATTTCCTTCTCCTAGGATGGATGAGCACACAATGGCCACTCACTTCCATTTTCCCTGTTTGGCCCTCTAGTGCCTCTGGCACTTAAATGAACATAGGTTGTCTGAGTCATAGGTTGTCTGAGTCACAGTCAGAAATTCATCCACATGTGAAATAGGGGTTAGTCGATTAACCATAAATGTTTGTTTGAAGATGAAAGTACTGCTGTAATGCATTCCTCTTGATTAGGTTGATGTTTCCCTTATTTTTGCAAATTCACATATTGTGTGTTTAAATGCAGCAAGACACTCAACACAATTCTTCTTTACAGTTAGTTAAGAGTCTCCTGCACAGCTGACTGAGTAGTAAATGTGTGTTATATGACACCAGTTTTCTACATGCCTTTTTATGCAAGTATTCACATGGTATGGACATCTGACAGTAATTTGTTTGCGATTCTGGGCTCAAAATAAATGTCAGTAAGTGCAAACTAGCTTTAACTATTTATTCTCAAATCAGTCAGTAAGAAACAATATTTTTGTGGGATAACTGGTATTAAATACTTGTGTGTTGTTACTTCCTTAATTTCCAACAAAATATTGAAAGTTAAGTACCATAAGCATCTGACAGTGAGTAGGGTTTGCATCTAGTTAAAAGCTGCTCCTCCTGCAACACTAATAAGCCACCTTCAGAAAATGAGGGCAACTTAAAACCTTAATGCGGAGAAGTAGCTCTAAATGTATTCAATAAAGAAACCTAATAACATATCAAACCCAACAGGATTCCTCCATGGGTGCCAGAACCATAGAGCGAGGGGGGGAGGGGAGCCCCCCCACTTTTTGCACATCATACCTACACCTCCCAGTCCTGTTTGAATTATTTCCGTGCGATGTGATGTCATCGCACACATATTTCCGGGCGGGAACAGACTGTTTTCTTTTCATTTAGCTGCTGCTGCTATTTCTGGGTTTCCAAGAAGATTTTTTCTTTTCATTTAGCTGCTGCTGCTCTTTCTGGGTTCCCGAGCGGTTGGTTCTGTTCATTCCTGGCGGGAACATTTTCATTTTGCTGCTGCCACAGCTGAGAAAATGAATGGATTTATTTTCGGCTGGATATTACTGCAGACTTAGCTGCCAGGAGGTATATTTGGCTGGGAGGAATCAGAGCTGCTGCATTTATGTTTGGTTGGATATTACTACATATTTAGCTACCAGGAGGTATTTCGGCTTGGAGGAATCAGAGCTGATGCAGACTCGAGTGAGTACACTTATGTCTTTAGCTGGTGTGTGAGTGTATGAGTGAGTGTGCGAGTGAGTGTGTGAGTGTGTGAGTGAGTGTGTGAGTGTGTGAGTGAGTGTGTGAGTGTGTGTGAGAGAGTGTGTGAAAATGCCCCCAACAGGATACAGCTGGTGGCTAGAGGTACTCAGGCTCAAACCCTGTACCTTGGGTACAGGTAAAAGAGCCTAAAGTCCCTATCTGCCATCACTTGTGAATTTATGATTTTTTTTCTCTGTCTGTAGTGCACAGGGTTCTGGGTTCAAGACTTGGCAGTGAAATGCATGGTGGTAACACAACATTTTATGCAAGCAACTTTCCAAAATTATACAAGCAATGTTTAAAATGTGTCCCTGGTTTTTGCCCCCCCCCCCCAATAGAAAATAAGTTCAAGAAGCTGTGCAACATGCCTATGGCTTAGACTATTGTGATTCTATATTTATATATTGTGTGTGGAAGTAGACTGTTATCATGGAAATGTTCTGAATAGGGCAGTTTTGTCATTATTGGTGCATGCATTTTTCTTCATTGCCTACTAGAAAAATGTTCAAACAATAAATTTAAAATGCAATTGTGTGCGGAAGTAGACTATTATCATGGAAATAGTATGAATAGGGCAGTTTTGTCATTATTGGTGCATGCATTTTGCTTCATTGCCTACTGGAAAAATGTTCAAACAATAAATTTAAAATGCAATTGTGTGTGGAAGTAGACTGTTATCATGGAAATGTTCTGAATATGGCAGTTTTGTCATTATTGGTTAATGCATTTTTGTTTCATTGCCTACTGGAAAAATGTTTAAACAATAAATGTAAAATGCACTCTAACTTAAGTCTAACAAGTATGCTGTATTATACAAGGAATATAATTTAATACAATCAGGAAGGTGAATCAAGGAATGCATACGTGTATGCATGGCCCTAAAAATGTGTTTGAAATCAGCCCAGAGGAAAGTGTGAAAGGCTCAAAATCATGGGCAAATTTTAAGAATTACTCTTGTTACCAAAGCAATGGATGAAGGTAAAACAGTTCACACCACATTACCTTGACCTGGCCAAGCCTGTTGACACAATCCCCTACTCAGGTGTAGTACAAAAGATGAATAATGTAGGCACAAACACTTACATCATCAGCTGCATTGCCAACTTGGCTCACAGGATGCAGGAGATCAAAACAGGGGAAGAGACCAGTCACCAATGGAGTCCCCCAGGGTTTGGTGCTGAGACTTTTTCTGTTTGGCATATACATCTCAAAAGTAAAAGGAAATACCAAAGAGCTTTGGCCAGCTAAGTCTGAGATGACTGCAAGCTAGGAGAAGTTATTGAATCCCCAAATGACAGGAAGGTTAGTCCCAAATAATAACTGGTGTCAAAATCATGACAATGCCCTCTGAGAACTGATCCAATTGTATGGCATTTGGGAACTTGTGTGTACAGTGACCTAACTTTTGACCAACATGTGCCCAGAGTCATAAGAAAGCCTTTCTATATTGCACAGCTTATAAACAAATTTATTGTGACTAGATCTAGAGATGCTGTTGTCCCCCTTTACAAAGTTGTCATTATGTCAATCATTTTGTATAATGTCCACTATGGCATGTATCTGTTCAGTCCCATGCAACAATTGGAATACCTTCAGAGATACCTTACTAAAAGGATACAAGTCCTACAAAATAGGTCTTGCATGGACCACCTCAAAGATTTATTACTATACTCAGTATCCTACAGAGTGCTTAGAGGTGACACGTCTGGCAAACAAAGCATCCTCTGACATAATACAGATGGACTTACTGAACATCAGCGAGTCAAATGGCATCAGAAATACTCAGTCCTGGTATCTAAACTGAATGTTGTGGAGAGATGGATATATATCACAGAGGCTACCACTGCTCCGGAACAGACTGTCAATAAAAATAAAGCAAAGCTCATCCATCCATATTCAAATGCAATTTGGACCTAAGGATGGGTAATAGAAACTGTACTCCAGGGTTTCCCCTCATGCCACTAATGGATAGAGGCATTTCCTAAATGCTGCATCCCTCACATGGTCCCCTCAAATTATCTATGGTATGATCACAGTTGTTCTCACTAGGGCTAATATACATTTACCAGCCATGGGGATAGCTAAGACCAATCAAAAAATATTAATTCAAGCACAAAAAGGGAATTGGCTAAGCTTAAATGTTCTCCAAGTGAACCTATGTTGTGGTAACAAATAGTTATAAAAGAATTACCCTTTTTAGTTCAATAAGTGCCCCTGTCACCCCCCCCCCCCCCCCAGTCTTTAACAGCTTCCGGCGCCTATGACTTCCTCTAACCTATCTGTATAGGCATTTCAGTATCTCATAATTTAGAACTGTCTTTTCTTGCTTAATCATTCTTTTTTGGCCTCAGTCATCCGATGACCATTAATCACTACTCTTTCTCGATGGACTTACTCTTTCTGACAAATTATTAGGGATCATGTTGGCCATCCTGTAGGACTGCAGAATTTTTCTTATTATCATAATCCTTTTAATTTTTCAGAAAATAAAGTAAATTGCCTGCTGTGCTGGACACAGTGCAACTGTTTCTCCATACTCATGATTTTCAGTTTAGGGATATACACAATCTTTAACAGGCTCAAGCTTCTTGACGTTTAAGCTGTGGGATTTGCAATACCAAGTTTTTCTTCATGTGGATCTCTCATAGTAGGACACTACCAATGCATCTCCTCCTGGGATGGGCAAACAAGTGGCTGTACTCCATCATTTTTCAGTGTCTGGGTTGCTATGTGAACCTGAGTCATCGGGGGCAAAATCAGGTCTCCATCTCATTAGACCATGGAGTTGGCCAGTTTGCATATGTCCTTTTACCGGCCAAAGGATAAGTAGTCAGCAACCTGGAATCAAGTGTCATTTAATATAGAAACTGAGGTAGCAGAGCAACAGAGAATAATCAGAACAAAAAGGATGGAGAAACAGGAATGGAATACAAGCAGAAATGGATCCTTCATTTACTCACTATAACTCGGTATGCAGTTCTGGGTTGTGCAACATGTTTTAATCATTCACAAAAATATTCAGGCTCTGTCAGTTTGCTATGGGTCAAATTGTATCATACATTTCACTGGATAAACATGAGCAGCACATACTTTCACCTACTTTCTGATATATTCAATTGCTAACCAACAAATGGAACCGGGATATGCCACCACCTATGTTCAGGATCTTTACGGTCATTTAGATAAAGGCATTGATAGAGCTGTCCCCACCAGGAGCAAGTACAGAGGCATATTCAACAACAGCCCCTCTGGTATAGTAGATAAAGTTACACCTTACAACAAAAGGATAATTCTGCTTAGATTAACTTGTAAAACCAGAACATCTCATCAAAATGACAAAAAAAAAATCTCACCAAAAAACTGAAAGCAGCTATTAAGATGAGCAAAGCCTCCCATGAGCATTCACCTGCTTCTTATGCTAAGTATAATCATAACTCTTCATTTAGCTACATTAGAAAACTAAAGTATAATTCACATCACTGCTCATTATGTATCTATCATGCCACCTCCTATTCAAATCCTAACAACTTTGCAAACATATTGACTGAAAATTTTGCCGCAAGTGTTTAGCCTGAAATTATCATCACTACCGCAAACACAGTCATCCTGCTATATCTCCAAGGACTATAGTGTTAATGTGCAGTTAAAGACAGAAATGCTTCTTTAGTGGTTTACAACAACATTCCAGATTATCTTGAAAATAGTGTCAAGCAAGCCCTTTAAGAATCCCCTCCTTAAGTTGCTCAACCTAAACCTTGTCACAGGCTATGTTCCAGATCAATGGCTCACTATGGTGATAATGCCCCCTTTATAATTGTGACTCCACCACTGACCCAAGCAACTATAATCCCATTAGCTTTACTGGTCTTGTCTGTAAAGCCATGGAATGCATTATTAGTGGCCTTATAAACCACAGCACTAAGAATTTAATCAGACTTAACCAACGGCAATTCAGATTTGTTAAGGGTAGGTCACATCTCCTCAGTCTTATGAACATTGTTGAAAAGGTCACGTAGGCCACAATGTTCACACTGCCCACCTGGATCTAGCAAAAGCATTTGATCCCACACAATCCCACACAGTTTGGTTTTGTGAAGGGTAGATCATGCCTGTTCAAGGTGGTCTACTTCTTTGAGTCAGTCACCAGAGCTGTGGATGAAGGCAAGGTGGTTCATACAGCCTACCTTGATCTGGCCAAGGCCTTTGATACCATTGCCCACTCAAAAATTATAGAAAAACTCACTAAGCTATTCATCAACCCCTATATCACTAGGTGGGTTGTAAACTGGCTCACAAATAGAACCGACAGTGTGAAAGTAGCTGACTCCAAGTCAGACTGCTGATCAGTCACGAGTGTAGTCCCACAGGTTTCAGTCCTGGGTCCTCTCCTATTTAGTATCTACTTCTCTGAAGTCCAGGCCAACACAAGGGGACTCTGGCTGACAAAGTTTGCAGATGATTGCAAGTTGAGAGCTATTGTTAATTCCCAAAGTGATGTTGACATCCTACAGTAAGGCCTCACTGAGACCAATGACTGGGGTCAGAACCATGGCCTTAAGCTCAATGCCAAAAAAATGTGCTGTCCTCCCCTTTGGGAAAACCCAGTTCCCATGAATTACCACATCGATGGTAGTCCACTGAACACAGAAGGCATTATAAGAGATCTGGGAACACAGGTTGACAGCAACCTCTCTTTTGACAACCACATTGCCACTGTGTTCAGAAAGTCCTTCTATGTGGCACATCTCATTACTAAGGGATTTGCATCCAGGAAGAAAGAGGTCATTGTCCCCCTCTACTCTTCCCTCATTAGGCCAGTCATTGAGTACAATGCCCCATTTGACATGTACCTCACTAGACACCTGCAACAACTAGAGAGGCCCCAAAAGTACCTCGCAAAGAGGATCCTAGACCTTAAACATCTTGTCCTATATGGACACATTCAAAAAACTCCAACTATTCTCTGTCTTATATCACCTACTTAGAGGCGATCTCTGCTTGACTTACAAAGCCATGTCTGACCCAGCTCTGTTAGAAATGCTACATATAAAAAATCCAAATCCCTTCACACCACATGTTCCAGAGACCTCAACTTCATTACCACAATCAACAGAACAAGCTGAAGGGACAGGTTCATAACCCAGAGACTGTCCATGCTATGGAATAGACTCCCCATACATGTCAAACAGAGCACCTCACTGGTCCTCTTCAAGAGAAATCTTGATGAGTGGATGGGAAAAAGAAAAGTCACCCTGGGGATCAGTCCAGTGGCTCTACTCGACAGAGGCACTGGGAACTAAGGTTGGGTGGCATGATGCCAGGGTAATCCTATGGGCTAGGCTTGTAAAGGCTCCAAGGCCATTAGCCTAGTACACACCTATGAACCTATGATGCGATACAACATGATAGAGTTGTAAACAAGAAAATTCCCTTAAACATGGATCCCTATGTAGTAAGATGGTTTGCAAACTGGCTCAAAGACAGAATGCATGTTGTCAGTGTTGATGATGCCTCTTCAGTAAAGGAAAAGTTGACCATTCCTAAGGGTCCATACTGGGCCCCCTATTTTTTGGCATTTATTTCTCTGATATTGGCACTGACAACAGGAGGATAAAGTAAACCTGGTACAAAGTATGAAATCCTGAGAATAACTAGTAGCCCATCACCCCTCAGCTGTAAAGGTTGTGTCTAGCAATATGGCAAAAAACTCATGTAAATATGACTCAGATTATGTGGGGAGGATGCATCAGCAGCAGGGTTAACTATCACAAGGGTCATTGCTGTAATAATATTCCTGATTCAGGTGCTGTATCTCAAAAGGCAATGAGACATCTTAATGACAAATGACAACTCCCTTAATGCAAAAGTGTGTTGTATAACCACAGGCATCCAAATGATTCTGCCTATAGAAAATAAATGGGGCAAAGAAACAGAACATCTGAAGGCTGGATGGTGGCAAGTGTGAGTGTTGCCACTGTCTCTGCCAGGTTAAGTATTCCATCATTCTCTGGAGGACAGAATTCAACAGTCTTGTAAATTAGTGTAGCCTTACACAAAGAACTCAGCCAAAAATAAGAGGTAAAACTGGATGACATCAGTATGATATTGTTATCTAACAACATTACCACAGATGACTTTCCAAAGCCACAGCATGTACACTATAGCAAAAGTACCATTAAAAATAAAGACCTGGGGCACTCTGCAAGTGAAAAGATGGCTGCTAGGGGAATTAACTCTAAAAAGTGTCTGCTCAGTGATGCCACAGAGGTATGATTCAAAATGTTTGAGCTTTGTGGCAGTAAAGCTACTGCTGTGTTTTAATTTAATTCCAGTTTGGCAAAGATCACATAGATCATGAGATGTTAACTAATATATAGGCTTATATATTCATAGGTACTTATTAAGCTATTGATTCATGAAGATCATTAGAAGTGTAGCCTTTTAGCTCTTATATTGTAAGTATGAATAAACCAATATTGCTGTATGTAATGCTTTTGTCAAATTACCCCTTGAGACGTTTTTAAAAAGGGTAAGAAAAGCATTCTCAAAGAGGATTATGATTGGATATCTGGTAAAGTAACAAATAAAGTGAAAAAGTTAGATGTGAACTAACCATGAAGACCTTCCAAATGAAGTACCTGTAACTACTGAAGGTGAACAGAGAAGTATAAAACAATGAAGAACAGAACATTGGTGTCACCACCATGGACAACATTGATTTTCTTTATTATACACAATCACAAGTTAAAAACTGAAGTGGAAGTAAAAGTTGAAGTATGAATAAAATAATCCCCTTATTTTCAACATGATAAGTGCTTTTGGATTCTCCTTCTTCAGATCGTATAATAGGAAGTGAAACTTTTCAATTAAAATGTATTAACATCCAATCATGCACTCTCTGAGCTAATGCCTTCTAAAAATATACAAACTTAATCATAGATTGAACTGTAATTCTAAATTTGTGGTGTATGCTGCCCTGTGTTTGAATTGTGCATGTTTCTATATTGGGAAGATGGAAAGACGTCTCCGTGATAGAATTTACGAACATGTTAATGCAATTTCCAAGTTGAAAACTGAAAATGCTTTAGCAAAACATATTGTACTCTTTCCAAACCATCAGTTTCAATTTGTAGGCTTAGACCAAGTCCAACAAGATAATAGGAGAGGACCTTATAATTTGCTACTAGAAGATCGTGAACTTTCGTGGCAAATTAGGACTAATGCCTTTACTGAACCGGGGCTTAATGATCATTGTAATATAACATGCCTCCTAAAACTTAAGAGTCTAAACAGATAGACGAAGAGAAACTGGACCTGTTATTTGTTCTTGGCTTGTGTACTTTTTCCTTGTTGCCATCTGATTCTAAAAAAAAGGTTTTATATGTAATAATAATAAGATCGTCTTTTAAATGCATATATATATATGTCTACATATACTAAGTATTGTTTGTGTATATTTTATAAGATTTAGTTAACCTTCTTAGTTGAGCTGTATGAATTTTATGTAAAGTATATATTATTTTAGGTGTGCCACTTAATACAATTAACCGATTTAGCTGATTGACTCAGCAAGGTTTTTGTATAAATAACACGGATTATGAGACTGGGTTTTATCTGAGGAAGTTGTTCCACCGTGAATGACGAAAAGCGCTTAATAAATATCTGCTTGTGTTTTAGGAACTTTTTTGCCTGGAAGGTTTTTGGATTTCTGGTTCTACTTTCAACAGTTGGTTGTGCTAATGCCTTCTAAATGCCCTATAAGCTGTCATCCAATCAAAAGGACCAAAGCGAGACACTCCTTTTTATTATCCAATCATAGTTTTCCTATTCTTTAGTATAGGTCTCAATGGAATTACCGCATTCAACCTTGGAGACCTGTCCGCTTTTAAGTTAATGATCCATTTCACCTCATTTCTTTCAGTGTTGTTAGTGATGTCCCCTCGTTTTATACCTTGAAAGGTATTTTCTATAACCTTAAAATTAAAACAATTAGAAGGGAACCGCATGACATGACAAGCAAGGGCATTTTTGCAGTCCTTATTTCGAATATTGTGAAGATGTCTTAAAATTCTGTTTTAAACATTTATAGGTTCATAGGTTCATAGGCTTATAGGTAGGTAGGTACTAGGCTATCTGCCCGAAGGCATTTATAAGCCTAGCCAGAGTGTGTCGGCTTTCGCCACCCCATTGACTAATTAACTATCCTCTGTCAAGCAGAGCCAATGAAGTGATCCCAGGGGTGTATTTTCTGTTACCCATCCACTCGTCAAGGTTTCTCTTGAAGAGTGTTAGTGAGGGGCTCTGACTGATGTAATTTGGAATTTTGTTCCAAAGCATGGGGAGTCTCTGTGACAGGAAACTATCCCTCCAGCATGTTCTATTTATCGTTGAGGTGAGGTTTAGCTCACTAGAGCATGTGGCTTGCAGTGACTTGGATTTCTTTAGGTAGAGCATGTCCATCAATTCTGAGTTGGACATGGGTTTGTAAGTCAGGCAGAGATCACCTCTGAGTAAGCGATATGCCACTGAGTACAGCCGGAGTTTTTTCAGTCGGGCTGCATAGGACATATGTTTGAGGCCAGTAATCTTCTTGGTGAGGTACTTCTGTGGTCTTTCCAGCTGTTGGTAGTGTCTTGTGAGGTACATCCTAAATGGGGCATTATACTCTATGATGGGTCTAATGAGTGATGAGTAGAGGGGCACTATAACCTCTTTATTTCTAGATGCGAACCCTTTAGTAATTAGATGGGCCACATGGAAAGATTTCCTAACTACTTTGGCAATATGATTGTCAAAGGAGAGATTACTATCTACCTAGGTCCCCAGATCTCTTATTACCTCTTCTGTATTAAGGGGGCTGCCACCTATGTGGTAATTTGTGGGTGTTTTGTTTTTCCAAAATGGGATGACTATGCATTATTTGGCATTTAGCTTGAGACCATGACTTTGACACCAGGTGTCCGTCTCAGTAAGGCCCTTTTGGAGGATGTCCATGGAGAGTCAATTATGGCTCCCAGTTTGCAGTCATTGGCAAACTTGGTTAGCCATAGTCCTCCTGTGTTTGCCTGTACTTCTGAGAAGTATATGCTGAACAGTAGGGGTCCCAGGACTGAGCCTTGCAGGACACCACTTGTGACTGGTTAAGAGTCAGACCTGGAGCCCGCTGTTCTTACCGTGTGAGTTCTGTCTGTAAGCCAGTTGGCAACCCATCTCATGACGTATCAATTTTCCCAGCATAATAAGCTGGACAATCCAAGCAAGTTGCAAGGTAGACCACGTGTTGTGTATTGCAATCGGCATGCCAAGAAAACTGATATTCTTTTCCATTAACATTATTTTTTAAAAATTTGTTAGTGTCAATGCACGCTGAGCACCTGCCACAAAAAAGAGTACCTTTTCTCTTTCTATTACTTATAGGTGAAAAACCATCTTTTACACAAAGTAGCCATTTAAGGTTCTTTTTATTCCTAAAGGTGAACTTTGGTGTTTCACCTACAATCTCTCTCAATTTATGGTCTTGTGTGAACACTGACCATAACTTCTTTATAATCTCACAAACTTGGTTGCTGTCATTAGTATAAGTCAAAATAAAGTTGATCTGATTATTTCTGAAGTTATGGTCATGAGTTCTTTTAGTGGCAACAGTAGTTTTTTTATGGAGGTATGGAAAGCCCTTATTTCTCCTGAGATTGAGTGATTTCTCAGTGCTTAAGGTGACATCTTGAGTAGTAGGTCCTCTTTTTTTTAAGATTAGTTTGCAGTTGTAGTTTCTTCCTTTTATAGTCGGATTCCTGGGTACATAGTCTTATTTCTACTTCAACTTTTATTCCACCTCAACTTTTAACTTATGCTTGTGTATAATAAAAAAAATCAATGTTGTCCATGGTGGTGTTCTGTTCTTCAACCATGAAGATCTTGGTTCCACCCACAGCTGCTAACTCACACAAATAAAGACATATTCATGACATCCTTATAGTGTCAATGTAATTAAAATCTACGCAGCAAAATTTAGTAGGTCATGATAAACCACATAAAGACTCCTGCAAGACAACATGATGACATCTTGGTGTAAGATCTGCTTGATCTTGGCTACTATATCGTCAAAGCAAAGCATGTAGCCTCATCCCTCACAGTGGTAGAAAGAATTTGCACGTGAAAAGGCAGGCTTATCTGCACACCAGCATACCACTCAAAAGAGCATTGCTGTGTGGTTAGATCAGATACAAATCTTGTCAGACAAGAACATTATATTCTTTGGTGAGATCTTTGTTCAGTGTGCTCCACCATGGATGGTCAGACTAAGTATTTTCTCCTAGTGCTGATTCTCTGTAGTGTGTGGGGTGTACAGCTTTAACTATGATAACAACGGGTTACAAGGATGGCATTTAATCTGAAAGGCTTGTTAGAAGCAATACAATTAAACAACTCATGGAGACTGCTACATCAAACAAAACAGCTGTGCTGTTTATTGGGCTTTATAATAAATATCCAGATGTTATACCTTAAATAAGGAAATGCATTTCCAAGTGATGAAATATGTCAGCTTTGAAGAATTTCTTTACTTAGAGATACACATGCATAATTCAGAGTTTGAAAAATGTTCCATCTGAAAGCACCAGCAGTTCTCTCACTGCAAAAGAACTTGACACAAAGCTAGATGTCTGGATCAAGAGATTTAGGTTTCCTCGTACTGAATGCATTAGTTTTGATGATTCAGAAGTGCAGTTTGTCACATTTTACAGCATGTTACTGATAAAGAAGCACTGAGGATGTTTAATGCATTTACTTTCCTTTAGCAGGCGAAAGACAAAATATTACAAGTACAATCAAGTTTGGAATTACTGTGACCAAAAAGGAACTTGCCATTTATTCATTATTTGTTCTTTTAAAATTGACACAATGCCTCATGGTAACCATACCTGTGCTATTGAGATCAAGAATCAGGCTAAAGACAATTCATTAATAAGATAAATAATAGGTTGTGCTATAAGAAATAATTAAACAAGGACCACGCTTTTAAAAGAAACAAGTTTAAGAAAGAAGTGAGGAAATGGGGGCTGTTCACAATGAAATGGAAGTCCAAAAAAATAGGGAAACTTGAGAAACAAAGTGAGAGTGTGTTTCAGCAGTAAAGGTAATGAGAAAAAAAAATCCATGCTGTACAAAAGAATTCTGGTTAAGTTGACATTCATATGTTAGATATCAGTGTCTTCTTCTTTTGGCTTTTTCCCGGTTAGGGGTCGCCACAGTGGAACACCTGTCTGCTCATGATAGGCAGTGGAGTTTTATGGTGCCAAGGTGCCAGCCCGGTGCACAACCTTCCACAGAAGGCACATGCACACACACACTCACACCTAGGGCCAATTTGGAGTGTCCAATCCACCTACAGCATGTGTTTGGGATGTGGGAGGATACTGGAGCACCCGGAGGAAACCCATGTGACCACAGGGAGGACATGCAGACTCTGCACAGAAGGCACCCCAGCCAAGAATCAGAGAACCTCTTGCTGTGAAGCGGAAATGCTTTCTGCTGTGCCACCGTTGCTGTCCATGTTAGATATCGGTGTAAGAATGGAAATTGACACTGCTCTGGATTTAGCCAGTTTAATAGAATCTGTTTAAACTAATTCTTTTTCAAAGGTTTTTAAAGTAAGAAGTGAATGCAAAAGAATATGCGTGCTAAACATAAATAAGAAGTATACTGCTTATTGACAGTAATAAAGTGAAAAGAGTTGATACAGTGACATCACAAATACATCAAAAGAAGTGAGGCAAAATCACAGCACACATTTTTGCAAGAAATTCTAATACCCAGTAAACTAATGTTGAACTTAAACTGGATTTAAACTAGACACAGATGCAATATTTTGTCTAATTACATTTTTGAAGCAATGGAGCTAAACATAGAAAAAAGATCACTGAGCACATTATTAAGCTATTCAAGTAAGGAAGTAATATCTCTGGGCCTAAAGTTATTAATATATGTTCTACAATAAGTATAAGCTCTTATTTCAGGTTATAGGGCTTAAAGAAGTTAATTATCCAATTAGTTTTTGTCAACTGGCTTTTAAGAAGAAAGCAATAAAAGCAATAAAAAAATAAATTCATGTTGTAAAAACAAAGTGAATATATGTGCTTGTAAACAATCAGAAGCAGTCACATATATATGTACAAACATCTCAAATACTGCACATAACTGGGTTCTGAATCGAGATATGAAAACGACAAGAAAAGGAGAGTTGTAACTCTATATTAGTGTAAGTAAAGTCATTCTCAAACCTTCACGTTGTGAATCCTGTTTGTACAAAATCTTACAAGAGTAGTACTGATATATAGACTATAATATATATATAAATATATATATATATATATATATATATATATATGTATATAGATACATACACACACACACACACACACACACACACACACACACACACATATATGTGTGTGTGTGTGTGTGTATATATATATATATATATATATATATATATGTATGTACACTATAATATATATATATATATATATATATATATATATATATATATATATATATACATATATATATATATATATATATATATATACACACACACACACACACACACACACACACACACACACACACACACACAAATAAATATATATATATATATATATATATATATATATATATATATATATAAAACCAGAATCCAAGCCCAAAAAAACGTGGAGTAAAGATAGAAAAAACGTTCCCAAAGCTGTTGACGAGTGAATATGAATATATACAGTCAAATCCAAGTACAAAAAATATAACACATATGCAAGCAGTATTGTAGAAATATAAATCCAAGGCGATGATCCAGATAGCGGATTAAGTATAAACCAGATTTATTAGAACAGAGACCAAAACGTAAGCACTTTCACTATTTAGAATAGCTTCATCAGACGTTACATTTTAAAACACATTTCAAGCCCATATATAAGACACAACTCACATCTCCCGATGCTTGGGAACAACATCACTTCCTCATTACAAAATAACTTTATAATTTATAAATTGTATATTAAAAAATTCCCCTATTGTAGACACAATGTGAGTTAGTTAAATAAAAATAATAATAATAAAATGCTTGGATTGTGTATGCATCTTATAAAAACGTACTGCCAAATTGCCGTTGCGGCACTTGCAGTGAGTTACGTCAATATTGTAAAACTAGTCAATGCTGTTGAATATATCTCATCTTCATCTGCATAACGAAGTACATGCTATATGCAACAAAATTAGAAATTAAAAATTTTAAAAATAATAAGTGGCGTCGCTCGTGGTTGTCCACGTAACCAGATCAGCTTGTAATCCATGGTTAAACCATAATTAACATTGCACACTGTTATAAGACAACGACTAAATTAATGGCACATTATAAACTTTGTGCCATGACTTCTCGTCTAACATCGTTCGCATCTTATCACAGATTTATAGCTGAAGTTCAGCGAACAGATTTAGTCGTTGTCTTATAACAGTGTGCAATGTTAATTATGGTTTAACCATGGATTACAAGCTGATCTGGTTACGTGGACAACCACGAGCGACGCCACTTATTATTTTTAAAATTTTTAATTTCTAATTTTGTTGCATATAGCATGTACTTCGTTATGCAGATGAAGATGAGATATATTCAACAGCATTGACTAGTTTTACAATATTGACGTAACTCACTGCAAGTGCCGCAACGGCAATTTGGCAGTACGTTTTTATAAGATGCATACACAATCCAAGCATTTTATTATTATTATTTTTATTTAACTAACTCACATTGTGTCTACAATAGGGGAATTTTTTAATATACAATTTATAAATTATAAAGTTATTTTGTAATGAGGAAGTGATGTTGTTCCCAAGCATCGGGAGATGTGAGTTGTGTCTTATATATGGGCTTGAAATGTGTTTTAAAATGTAACGTCTGATGAAGCTATTCTAAATAGTGAAAGCGCTTACGTTTTGGTCTCTGTTCTAATAAATCTGGTTTATACTTAATCCGCTATCTGGATCATCGCCTTGGATTTATATTTCTACAATACTGCTTGCATATGTGTTATATTTTTTGTACTTGGATTTGACTGTATATATTCATATTCACTCGTCAACAGCTTTGGGAACGTTTTTTCTATCTTTACTCCACGTTTTTTTGGGCTTGGATTCTGGTTATCTGAATTTTGTGCTGTGACGATGGATACCTTTGTAAAGGAACATGTACATGGCAGTAGGAACTGTATAAACGCTACGGAACCGAATGGTATGCAGCGTACAACTGTTGACAATGTGATAGTCAGAGAGGAGCCGAATGGCCTGCCACATGAAGAAGACAGAGGTAATCTGAATACGGTTATATCATTTTTTGAAACAAACAATAATCCGTTACTTTTAATGGAGGACTTCACACCTGTGGTTGAGGAAATGATGTTAGATAATACTATAATGACTAAGCAACTGAAACGTGCGATTGAAAATGACTTATTTAAATACAAGAGGTTATTGTTACAGAGACAGCACTTAGAGGCGAGTCTGCACTTTAACGTAGTCCCACGTGGACTTCGTATCTTAAATATGCCAACCTACGGAAGTGTCTATCCTGATTTATTGGCCAAATGGCAACTTATCAATCTACAAGCCAGTAAAGCACACATGAAATTGATTATAGAATTTTTTAAACCCATGGAAGATGATCTAGTAGCTAATGTCAAGTTACAAGAAAGACAATTAGCTGATCTTATTGGAGCGGATTTAGCTAGTGTCTACATGCATGAAATAATGGATAAAGTCTCTAGGTTTGGTGATACTCTATTAAAACAGAAGAAAAATAAATTGTACAGGGACAAACAAGACTTTCAACTAAACAATGTATTCCTATGGCCCAAAATAGATAACAAGGAGATTCAAAGTCGTAGCAAACCTATACATCAAACTTATGGACAGCGTACGGGTCTTCAGAAAGCAAGACATGTAGATGTGAATAATACTATTGCCAATGATGCAGTACATAAATCTTTGGATATGCCAGAACCCACTAGCACAGGTGTTGATTCCATTAATGTTGGTACAAGTAATCAGGGGAACAATGATAGAAATGCCCCTGATACAAGAGGATCATTACCAGGGACGGATACTCCAAGGTCAGTTACATCGGTTTATTTTACTCCTGCACAAACATTAAACGTGAACAACAACTCGACAGTTAGTAATGGTGATAATACAGTTCGGAGAAAAATACAACTAGATAAACTATGTCCAAAGGAAAAACGGGATTTTCCGGATGTCCCTTTCCCAATACGAACAGGTCGAAAGAGGTCAATAGAATATATGACAGGGAACGAAGGCAACACGAGGAACGATCAAATGAGCAGATACAGTCAACCCCGGAAGAGATGGACCAACGACCGTTAGTCTGGAATATCTCAAAACATCAGTTGGATGTAAATGAAGAACTAGTGCTCGAAAAGGGATTGACTTTTATTCCTAGCAAGAAAATGGACATTAGTGACATCCTAGTAGCCATAAGGCTCTTTATTAGAGATATTGGCCTCAAACTTCAATTTAACAATAACACAACCAGGAATGAACAACCATTTAGACGTAGAAGTCTCTATAATCCTCCTATTAATTCGAGCTTGGATACATTTCTTAAAGGGGTAGAGAATCAAATATACCATGGCATGAATTATGATAACCAGTCTCTTGAAGAGAATTTAACACCATCAGACAAGAGAGCCTTATATACTTTGAGAAACAATGAAGGAATAATCATCAAATCTGCTGATAAGGGGGGCCGCATAGTAGTAATGGATAGATCATACTACGTACAGACTATGTTGAACATGCTTAACACATCGTCCTATGAAAGGATAGATCAACTTTTTGTGCAAGAGTGTATACATCGAGTTTCAAGCACCTTGGAAGATAGCCACAAATTGGGAGTTCTTACTAAGGAATTGTTTGATTACTTGAGAGTGGATTCACCTTCGATACCTACTATTAGTGGCCTTCCGAAAATCCACAAAGATCAGTACAAACCTCCATTAAGGCCCATTGTAGCCGGATCGGGATGGCTCACAGAGCCTATATCCAAATATCTTGATTATAGGTTGAAGGATGTGTTATCCAAGTTTCCATATGTGCTCAGGGACACAGGCCAATTTTTGACCGATCTGTATGGAGCGATTAACATAATACAGAATAGATCTGAGCTACTTCTGTCGACCTTTGACGTGGTCTCACTGTTTACATGCATCCCCAATGATGAGGGATTAAACATGGTGAGGTCCGTATTGCTTGATCACCTTCCAGTATTAGAATGTGATTTTATCTGTTTGTTACTGGAGACAGTACTGGACAACAATTTAT